>NC_089140.1:47957195-48113859 GCF_009819655.1 Sylvia atricapilla
CTAGACTTTTCTACAAACCCATAACAGGAAAATAATCTCTGACCTCAAGTATATTTTGATATCATGTGGTTCTGCTAGTATATACCATATTCCCTAGGAGGTGATTCCATTGATTCATTGGAAAGCATTATGGTATGCTGGCCACATCATCCATTCCTTTCCTTTTGAGCTGCGTTGTTGTCTACTGAGGGCTCCAGTTACGAATATACTGTTACTTACGGAAACACACAGATGCTCTCTATTAAGGGCAGTGCATCTTTTCGCTTCTTGCAAAACTCCCTTAAACAAAATGCTTTATTGTTTTTTGAATTTCAACTTCAGTTGCATTGTTCTCAGGAGTGTGACTTGGTGGATTATTAAGAAGTGTCAAATAGCCAGAAAGGGACAGCAAGGGAAACAGGCTGCTTGCTGAAGAGCTGATTTTCCCTGAGTGTTTACCAAAATAACTAATCTGATTTACAGTAAAACAATTAAAATAATAAGAAATTGCATCGTTTTTATTGAGTTGCATAATTAAAGTCACCAAAGTATGTCATCCTTTAGCTGGTGTAGCTTTTACTTTCCACCTTTTGATTCCTGTATTTAAGGTTTTCTTTCTACACAATCTACATAATTAACAGGACTTAAATTAGCTAATTATCTCTGCTTCAGAAACTGGTAGTGTGGTCAAAGTTCCTCATATACCTTGTTAATTAGATACCTGATACAGGAGGCCTGATCTCCTTGAAAATTAAAAAAAAAGAAAGCCTTTACAATCTGTGAGTGATTTAAGTCAGAGTAAAAAATATTGCTTTTACACAATATCACATTACATTTACTGTCACATGTATTTGAACAGTCCTGTATTTGTACAATATACCATAGTTCTGCACCGCTGCCAAACATGTGAGATCAAATATGGTAAATTACTGTTGTTGTTGAGGTCTGATATACCAGAAGAAAAACACAAGTCTGAAATTACCGAAAACTTCAGGGAAAGAGGAAAGGAGTTCCCAGAAATGCACTAAAAACCGAATGCTTCTCCCTTTTGAAATGAGCTTGCCAGATCCTTCCAAAAGCAGATGAATGTTCTTGACCTGATGAGTGTTTATCAACTGTCTGCATGTCTGCTTGGCAGCTTTGCTCCCTTGAACTATTCTTGATCTGAGGACCTGAGAAGATGGGGTTATGTAGTCACACTTCTAATAAAGGTTCCCATTCTCCCAGTCCATCTTCAGTAAAAGATGTGTAAAAAAGAGTGGTATCATTGTGGGGTGTTTTATCAGGGGGATACAAGATACCTCAAGAATTAAATATATGGACATACCTATCCATGCAAACTAGAACAGAGAATTTGTTTGGGATGTTTGTAGTGAAATTTCCTCTGGTTGATGTGGGGTTAGCTTCTTCCAAAACGTTTAAAAATATCTTTTTACAGGGAGAACTGGCGAAGAGTTAAGTAGTACCACCGAGGCAGACAGATGCTTCAAGCGTTCATTTAATCACAAAAGAGAGAGTAAAGTTAGCTTGGAAGTAATTGCAGTGACCTGAGCTTGAGATATTAAATAGAAAATACTGTTTCCTGCTGAGTAATACAGTATGTCAGATACAAATAATACATATAATTTTGCTTCCTTTTTTCACTAGCTTTATACTACTAGTTAATATAAGTCCTGGCTAACATGAGTGAGAGTTTTAATGTTAAATAGCTACAGCTGGGAAATCTGAATCAACAGGTTAAACCCTAGGTTCATGAAACCTCAGTACACCTTTGCAGTAAAGGAAAGTCTGTTTTACCATTGTTTCAGTGGTTTTTTGGGGCAGGATTTGTGGTTTTGTTCTTCGTTAATACAATACCTCGCTCAACTGGTTTATGATCACAAATTTGTGTCTCTCCAGTGCTACAGCAATCAAAGGAAAATAATAAACAGCATTTTAAGTCGATTGTGCAAAGCCACAGAGCAAAATGCAGCAGAGCCAGATTTAGCACAGAAAGTTGCTATTACCCAGTCTCAATCTCAAACTATTATTTTGCTTCTCTCTAGCAAATGACTATGTCTGATATTATTAAACACATCACGTGGATCTTGCCAGGCCACTAACAGCACCTCTGCTCCTTTGAGTCACTACAAAGACAGTTGGACAGCAAGCAGCTCCTTTGTTCTCAGTTTGGCTCTCCTAAGGAAGCCCTTGGAAGTGCAGAAGCAAATCCTGGGATTCAGGCAGATGTGCTGGGTGATGGGTGATGGGCAGGCTAGTCCAAGTCCTTCAGGACTTGGAAGGACCTAGCATAGGATGCAGATTGAGTACCTGAAAAGGAGCTGGTAGCATGATCTTAACATTAATGGGTTTTTTTCCTGACAAATGTTGAAAAATAATTCACTGTTACGAGTTGCGTTATTAACATGCAAAAAAATCACCCATTCAGAAGACAAATTTATTAATTAGTTCAGGCCTTTGTGAGGGTCGAGGAGTGTGTCTTTATGTTATCTGGGCTATGTCCTGAGAGGGTCCTCTAGCTATCTCCCCAGATTTCATGAGGAATTTCAGAGGTAGGACAGTATTTGGATGCACACCCACCCCTTGCAGTATGTCCATAACATAAGTGCTTCACATTGTGATTGTGTGCTCATGGTGTTCTGGCTTTGTATTTAACTCTCTTGTCTCTTATTCAGAAAAATACTTTCCTGAGCTTGGGAGAAGAAAGTACTGAACCCAGCCTGTATCCCACCTATCTGACTATGATTGCTTCCAGCAAAATCAGTGGAATTATTTGTGCAGGATATGGTCCAGAGTTAAGAAATTTTTTAAAGCATGGGAGCAAAAACATGTGTCTTTATATGCTGGAATTGATCCATTTTCAGTCACAGACAAAGGGAATATTAAGGATCATGAGAGAGTCCCATACTGTCCAAGGGGGTGAGGAGTAGGACAGGGTAGGATGGAATAGGATAGGAAAGGAAATAATCTCAGTCAGGCAAATAGGATAGTTGTCCAGGTAACTTCTTCAAATCTCTTTCAAGGTGCCTAATTGACACCTCGTTGGGGCACTTGGTTTTAGGTTGGGGCTCTCTAGAAGTTACAGCTAAATAATCAAATTATTGTAAAAATAATATTAGAGGTAGGTGCAGGCTGTAAATATGTTACATTTTTCTGAAAAAAACCCCAAACTAATTAAAAATAATTCCCTCTCTTGT
This sequence comes from Sylvia atricapilla, assembly GCF_009819655.1. Taxonomy (NCBI): domain Eukaryota; kingdom Metazoa; phylum Chordata; class Aves; order Passeriformes; family Sylviidae; genus Sylvia; species Sylvia atricapilla. The sequence continues at coordinate 47,960,372 of NC_089140.1, forward strand.
TTCTTTGCCAAGACCTGTTTTCAGGACTCTGTCCTTCCCCTCAAGAAGCCACTGAAATCTCAGGCACCTAAAACAGAGATAGTATACTCAGGACGTGGCTGGTTAAAAACAAAAAGAGGAAAATATTTCTTATTTTAAAATAGTTTTTTTAAATTATCAATTTTATATTCATGCACATTTTGCTATTTTGGTTGGTAAATACTTCTCTTTGTAAAACAACTTAACCAATCACCTTTCATATGCTGGTAAACTCAGATCCTGTGTAATCTTAGGCTTCTGTGCTGGCTATTTGCAGGACACAGAGCAATTCTCTATAAAACTTGGATGTGAGGCACATCTGGGTTGAAGCAGGACAGTATAAATCTTGCTTATGCTTACCCAGGGCTGTCATGCACTGTGAGCAGAACAACATTTTCTGAAGATCGCCTCTCATGTGCCTGCCACCACAGGGGCAGAGTTCATCCCAGCAGCACATCAAGGTGTAGGACTGGTGTCTCTTACACATATGTTCAGTCCTCCTCTCCCAGAACCAAAAATGTCTGTGGTGGAGCCTCTTACTCTGCAGAATGGCTGCCAGAGAGATGATTGTTGCTGAGATTTGATTTGTATGGATTTTCCTCATTTTTATTTACTTTGATGTTTCATAGTACCCATTGTGCTGTTGGCAGGATTGTTAAAAATGCAAGTAAAATTTCTGTGTGAACTAAGTTTTAGTGAAGATTTAAAATAAAAAAGAAGTGTGACAGTTTAATTTTTATTCCTAGTAGTTTGTAATGCTTTTCTAATACATTGTGGGTTTGTGTTCTTTCACAAAAGCACTGTATTATCAGTCAGGTGTCTCAAGCATGGTGATAGATTCTCTCTGTAAGGCATTTCCCATCTCCCATTTATGGGAGCTGCTGAGCAGCCAGCTGAAGAGTAGTTGGGTCATTAGACTCTCATTGAAAATATATAAATAAGTGTATTTTAGTGTTCTTGTATGTTCTCTGGACTGAATGTGATATAAAAGTTATGCATGTCCATATGTGTTCTCAGGTGGGCTTTATGTAAGAAAAGAGTTAAAAAAGATACTAAATTCTTCAGTAGCACATCATGACTGTGGAAACCTTGCCTTTGACTAAGAAAACAGCAGGCAAGTTTAGTTTGGTGAAAATCATGGCAGAAGCAGGAATATTTTAAGATAGGGGCAGGAGAATGTTTTACCATGGGGAAGGTTGTAGGTAGCCTTGCAGTTTGTCAGCCTCTTTGTATTAATCTTGTCAGTGTGGGGGAAATTCCCAGTTTCAAGTTTCCCCCATCTTGAAAAGCAGGACAAGCTACCTCCTGTGTTTTGCAAGATTGTGAGTGAAAGATGGGCCCCAGTTTACATCATGTCACCTTAGTTTTCCCATTTTATATTCTCCATCGCTGTTCAGTTTGGCTAAGGGCATTTAACCTGACCATACTTGAATGCAGGATAAAGTATGCTCTCAAGAAGTGATGGGAATGTTGCTCAGATGCTTTTAACCATGCTGAGATACTTTTTATTATGCAATCTTTAAATGCCACAGTGTCAGTGGTGGGTGAAGTTATTGCTGTCTGGTGCAGTTGTGTTGTGCAAAAATTAAAGCTGTAAATTGTTTTGGTTTCAACTCTTTATTTTATGTAAACTTTGCATCCTCCCCAAAAGACTGTGAAGACTTCAAAGAGAAACGTGCAGGAGTTGGAAAATAGAGAAGGGTCTGCTCTTGCTTTTGTGCATCATCTCTTCAATTACATGAATTATGCAGTGTTTTCTACTAGCTTCCCATCTTTCTGATAGCACAGGATGAATAATGTTAGCATCAGGTTTGTGAAGTAGAACCTGTCTGTGTCCTAAGACACCCAAGCCTTTTTTCTTTGCAGGAAATGGAAGCAGCATTATGAATGAAGTAAGAATTATAGATGGAAAAATGAAGCTGTTCCCTTCCTTTTCCCTAGAGTCACTGCATACAGTAGCCTGTAGCCAAGTATTTGAGCTGAGATATTTAAAGGAAGCTTCTAATAAAGAATGCAGAATTTTGGAGGGTTTAGAAAGTGACCCCTGTAAGTCCTTTGCAAAAGATGCAGAGCACTCATGACGATGATTTGAGATGTGCTTTGAACAACTTCTTGTGGCGGTGCCTATATTGCTGAGTCTGGTCAGCTCTGACACCACACAGGACAGGGGCTTATATAACAAATGACTCACAGATAGCTGTAACTGGAGGGAAACCATAAGGGGAAGAACATGGTGGGGAGTACATAGAACAAAGCATTGCATATAGCTTTACAAAATGAATATTAAGGTGAACCTAAACAAAATGCACCACCACAACTTCTCATCGGATTGGTAATGCAAAGTACCCTGGAGAAGTTAAGCTTCTTCTATTTGCAACTGAGTATTCAAGATCAGCTGATAGTTCTGATAATTTTGATTTTCTGTTTCTGTCTGTATTTATGCCCAGTTAAAAGGTAGGGACCATACCACATCCTTTTTGAAGGTATGGAAGCAATGTCACAGTCCTGGTGGTGGAGCAGACCACTGTAAAAAGAAACCAGATGAAAGTTTCCATATAAATGTTTATCCTTTCTCCTCAGAGAGATGATCACTTCATACGCATTAGAAGATTGGTTGTAAATATTTATTAACTGTCCATGCTGGTGACTTCATCTTCTAGCCTCTCAAGCTCATTGAGCTCCACACCTCTCCTTATCTCTGCCTTACTGTTTTGCTCCTCTGCTTTGTCTTTTCACTGCTTCTTGGGTCAGGTGGCTTCTAGAGGGAAACTGTGCCTTATGGAGAGTGGCCCTCACAGTTCTGCACTGGGGCCATGTACTTCCCCCTTTAACCACTACATCCCGCTTCAGCTGTGTGTGTTGCCATGGAGAAACATTGGTGAGGATGGCAGATACCATATCTAGCCAGTACAGAGGAAGGCTCTACCACATTCATGGAGAAGTGAATCTGTCCAGCCTATGCAAGCAGATTATTTTCAAAGGCTTACAACTTAGCCAAATCTGGGCAACTTTTAATAAAAACTTCTCCACTGCCAGAATTTTAAGTCCTTTCTCCAAAATGTGGAGGCAGTGGAGCTTTTTAATGAAGTAGTTATTAAAACAAAACAAAACAAAACTAGGAATAATAACATGTTTTTCTCTCAGTTGTTCTCAGAAAAGTTGTTCTGTTGTTCTCAGAAATGGCTGAACCAGTTCAGCCTGATTTATTTATTTTGGAAAGAATCAGCTGAGAGAAGCTTTCAGCATGGGAAATTTCAGCCCAAATGGTTAGCGTTTCTCAAAGTTTGGCAGTTTAGTGCAAGTGGAAATGTTCTTACACTGAGAAGTCAAAGGCAAGCTTACATATCAGCAATGTTCCTTGTTTAGGATAGCAAAAGACTATATATATTAATTGCTTTTTCTTAATGTTTCAGGTTCTTTGAGTATATATTGCTCTACAAAGATGCGGTGATGTTTCAGATTGAACAAGTTACAAAGCTTTGCTCAAAGATTGCTCTGACAGAGCCATGGGATCCATATGATATTCCTGCCAATTCAACTTACGAAGATCAGTACTACATTGGGGGACCTGGAGATGAAGTTATGGTACAGGAATGGTCTGACAGAAAACCAGCCAGGAAATGTATGTGCATACTTTTGTTGTATTTTAATAATAATCAATATGTCGGCCATGCAGGGAAAAAAAAAATTATTCATGTTTTACTCCAGCTTTCCATATTTCTATAAAGTTCTCTGGATGAAGTAATGAAAATGCCCTGTGCACAGAATATAATTTTAATAACAATGCATTTTTTTAGGAAAATCTCATACCTGAGCAGGATTAAATATGTTCAGGGGACTTGATTGTGTTGTATTTGATATCATACAGAGTTTGGCATGGAACAGCATCATTTCACGTCTGAATCTGGCTGCCTGTTTCCAAAATCTATCTAGAGAAGAATTGGTACTATAATTAGGGGCACACTCAAACTAGTGTCTGTGTAACAGAAACAAAGCAGCTTGTCAGTGTTCGTCTACACATGGTTCTGCAGCCACTGAAGTCCTTAATATGTGCCTAAATTTTGTTGTCCTCTCTACTGGTAAAAAAAACGCTCTCAAGGTTTAGTTCTGCATTTGGCAGCTGAACACTTGTATCATAAAAGAAAGGAGGCTGAATTTTCCAATGTATAGTATTTTAGATTTTGAATGCACAGAAATTTATTAGAATTTTGGCTTCAGTTTCATCTATGGTTTATTGATGACCCAGACAACTATAAAAATAATTTTAAAACCCTCATGAAATTTATGGGACTATTCAGCTAATGCAATACTTATGGTTATGGACATCTAATATATAGGCTGGTTACGAACTCGAGCATTTAGCCAGAGGAAAATATTTCTTTCTTGAAAAAAGTAGAACAAATGAAGTAGAGAATGAAGGATAAGATCATTAGACCTCTGTAACTTTGAGGTTGGTATATCCTCTAGTATTCTGCAAAAGGCAAATTATCAATCACTCCAGTAAGTTGTTTTTTTTTCAGATCTGATATTTCTGGAATTTTTGTGGAACTTTATATCCAGATACATTCAATTAATGATGTGTGATTTTAATCCTGCATTATTTTGTATCTCCAGTGTTTTTCTGTATGATCATTCTTAAACGTCTGAAAGTTACCTATCTACCTATACACCTTCCATCCAGTACTGGTTTGGATTTTAAAAACTATATTTCTTTTACAATTATAAAGGTTTTAGAGGAGATACAGGCTACTTTGGTAGCATCATATTTAAGCATAATTTTTTATTCTAAATTCTGAGAGAAGACTTGTTCAGTAAAAGGTTTCCTCCATTTCTGTGTACTCAAAACCATATTAATTGAGGTCAGAATATTTTTGGTATTTTAGCATGCACAAAAGAGGTATATTTAAATATTGCTTAGCTTGCCACCCTTTCTTTGGATACAGTATATGTGTGTTTTATGTCACCATTTATTTATTTCTGGTAATGTGGTTGTGGTACAGCCTATGGCACAAAACAGAAAGTACTGAAAATAGGTGTGTGTGATTGCTGCTGGGTGGGAGAAAATAAGTGTCCTTGGGACTAGAAAAACTTGTTACAGGCATTTCTCAGAGGAATTGAATTATGATCACAGTAGGTAATTTTAACATCATGAATTTCTGCTATCAAGAGATCTGAAATGCATAGAACAACAGGATGGAGTATGATTGAAGGGACAAAGAATGATCACAGAAGGTGTCTGTGAGATTAATAAAAGAGAGCTGAAAGCAAAGGGTATTCAAAGGAAACCACTTCAATGGTACTGCTACTACTGCCTAAATAGCATAGTGGGGAAGGTAGAGGTGGTGACAGAGAACTAGCGGGAAAGTGAGTGAGGGGCCACCTCTGAGGTTAGCACACTGTGGAATTAAACTGAAGCTAAAAAAGAGACAGACTCGCTACATCACATACCTGGAGGAGATCAGCTTTGAGTGTAGTCTTGCGATAATGAGCCATTAGAAGTGTTTGAAAATAATAGGAATTTAAAAAAAGAGTAAAATTATAATGAGAATCTAATAAGCAGTGTTGAACAGAGGCAATGAGTTAAAAGAGACTGACTTCACCATGACCCATTATCTTGTCTTTATCACCTAAGTAGTCACATTTCTGGTTGGTTGCAGTGGAATCCTGGGTCGGCGTTTACACCGTCAAAGACTGTTACCCAGTGCAGGAAACCTACACCAAGAACTACAGTGTGACAACCTCCACTCGCTTCTTTGACATCCAGCCAGGCATCACAGACCCCTCCGTGTTCACCCCTCCCAGCACCTGCCAGACAGCCCAGCTGATGAGGATGAAAGATGAATGCTGATTATGGACACTGGCTGCCCTGGGCAAACACGTATTAGCCAAGAGGATGGTTATTGCTACTCAAGAGGATGGTTATTACTAGTCAGGTGTTGACATCTAAGCTGATTTTTCAAGCTAAATGTTGCTCTTTTTGGAATTTGTAAGTTTTCACTTGAGAGAGAACATAAGCATATAACTAAGTAAAATACATAAAACAAAAGGTATCTTTCAATTACATTAATCTGCTCAGTGATGCACTTGCAGTATTATATGGTTACCATTAAGACAGTATTTCTAGATAGTATTTATTTAAGATTGATTTTCTTTTTGCAAAGATTTCACTATTTATTTTTTCAAGAAGACAAAGCATAAGCAGACAGCAGCAATGGTACTGCATAAAAGAAAAAGCTAAATTTTGTTGTCATTGTTGTTACTTCTGGAGACTTGAAGGGAAAAATGACCTGCATAAAATCTCATCCCTAAGTGAAAAATGTAAATTTAAATTATATGCGTCAAAATTGTGTAAATTTGATATTTGGTTTCATTTTGCTTTGTGTTCTGTTTATGTTGTGGGTTTGTTGGGGTTTTTTTTGTTTTTTTTTTTTTTTTTCTTTCTGCTTCACAGGAAGCTAGTAGTCAATTTTCGAGCTAAGTTTTGTTCTATTTGAAAAGAAACTGGTGTTGTTTTATTCATGTAATCCTTGCTGACATGCAGAAAATACTTCTCTGTTTGTTGGGAGAAAGGTGTGAAAAGAAGGGAAAGAGGGAGAGGTACACCTTCAAAAATAAGTAAGCTGAAGTTTTTATGCATCGTCCTTTTGGAGAGGGCTTGCTGTGAGGTGTGATGAGACAATTTTCAGTCACATTTTAATTCAGCACTCACTTTTCAAGGCAATACTAGTTTTAACCTATGTGAAGGGATTAAATGGTACGGCACTCTAAATGGCTTTAATGTTTTGTATTTACTTTCAGCAGTCTTTGCTCAGGGTGTGAAAACACCTTTATAATTCCAGGGAGGTTTGAAAAAAGAAAAGCTGTTCTTCTTGCATAGTTAGTAAAGGCTGAATCAGCATTCACAGAGTGCCTGGTGGTTGGGATGGAGAGAAAGACAGTCTGTTACCTGTGAGGAGAGGTGGGAGGGAGGAATGGGATACACAGGTTTTAGATGTCCTCTGTGTAGTGTGGCAGAGAGGCACTCAACCTAAGCAAATATGACAATCTTGCCTTCTTTTGCACCTGCTCTGCTGATGCCTGTTTTATTTGCTGTTTCATCAGCACCCCAAATCTTATCTCCACATAACCAAAAACGCACAGGGAATACACATACTTTGGATTAGAAAATTCAAACCAAACATTCATGCACCTTTGAGGCTCTCAGAAGTGTGATGGGTTTTGCACTTTTATCAAATTAGATTAACTGATTAGATTATTCTGTAAGTTATGCATTTTATTTAGTACTTGCAAATGAATTTAAAGGCAGATTCTTGTCCTTTTACACATGTTGGGTAGTTGCTTGCTCCAGAAGTCATCTGGCTGGAAACGGATGTAAACACTGGGAAGTTTGGTGTCTCCAGAGGAGAGATGCTGGGCAGGCTGTTAGTGCTTTATATACTCATCGCTTTTTGTACGTAAGCGAGTGGGGCAGTGGTTGTTTTTCTTTCACAGTTGTGGTCAGAATGGCATTTTATTTTGCCCCATGTCTAATGAAAGCACATGTACATACCAGTTAAAATTTAGCTAGTTCATTAAAAATTTCTCTTGCAGAGGGACATTTCACTGAAACATGCTAGTAGAAAGAAGGATTGGGTTTCCTTGAATTTAGAGTGCATTTATTCTGTACTCGCCTTCTATATTTTTTGTGTGACACTCTAAATGCTAACTGCATATTGTTCTCATTAGGACGATGATTAACATGCATTTCTTAATATGTGTCTTGTTAGAATCTGGAAAATATAATAAATTTGGGTAGCAAGCATGAAGCTGTGGTACTGAATCGTTTGGGATGGCTTTGTTGCGGTCAAGCAGATAGCTGGGTAATCAGGGTGTCTGTATTATGTTTTGCTGACAGTGATATAGTTTCCAGCAATAGCATTAAATGTTCCTTTAAATACGAATTTGCAATTTCGCAAAAGTCTGGTACACAAAAGTGCTTTAAAAATTTTGCCCTGACTTTCAGGGCAATTTTGTATGGCTAAGTATGTTCCTCTAAAACAATGGTGTTTCTTCATATCTATGCTCTACAAATCCAATGCAGAGAGTTATCAAAGAGATATCAAGCAGCAAAATTCAGGATTACGTATTTTGAATTAGCCACAAACCAAACATGAAGGACAACATGCATATGCCTGGTTTGTTATCTTTGTTATGATGTGCTTTGGTTTGTTGAGTACCACAAGAGACATTTTATCTTTAGGCAGCTACGCCAGTGACTCAATGAGAAGGAGCATAAAAGGAGTACAAGGTAGCTATATGGTATGCTTCCACAGTTGAATAAAAGTGGGGGGTTCATATGTCAGATAGTCTGGGAAACTTGTTTATCACAGTTATTTGGTGAAAAATTAATAATAAATCGGTATGTACACGAGTTATATTGTATTCTGTGGGGTTACAGCAACAGAACCTGGTAGCTGGATAGTCTGTGAGTCAAAGCTGATTTTGTGAGATTTCCAGTGTTTCCTGGTTTAACCTGGGCCAGAAATAGTGCAAATACAGAGGTGTCTGCCATATTTTTGTGTTTCTACTCAGAGTTTTCGGTGAAAGCAGGATGTGTAGAAACACAACATTGTTTAATTTAAAGTTAACCAAACATTCCTGAACCTCAAAGAAAGGTTTCATTTGAGTTTGGGGAGGAGGTCTGGGAATGTGGTTCAGTTCCTATTTTAGCAGTTTGTTTAACTCTATTATTAGGGACAGATTTTGGTACCTCAAGCATGCTGCACACCATGGAAGTGCTGCCATTTACCAGGGAATGCCAACTTTCATGAAGGAATAGGAAGAAACACATTATCAAAGTCAATTTTAGTCAAGAAGTCTCTAAACAGTATGATACTCTTATATTCTTTTTGGGACATGGACAAAATCAATGTATTTCTCAGCTTGAAGTTCATTTTAGTGCTTACACTTACTTCTTGCAAACTTGCATCTCTTTCCCCACCACCTTTTACTTCCTAACATCAGTGAAGTCACTTCCAAACTGTGTTTGCAAGTCTCACTTGCATTTATTTCAGTAGGAGTTGAGCATCTACGTAGCCAATGGATCTGAGCTGGACTTGAGCTCTTTATTTTGCTAGCAGTTCTGTCTCAAGGGCAAGGGCAGTACCAGGCATATGTGAGCAACATACACTGAGCTGAATGTTGATGTCCAACAGAAAGACCAGAGCTGGCTCATGTGCAATTGCTACTGTCCCAAAATACCATTTGATGAGAGGTCTTGGCATGTCTGTTGTATCACATCCTGCATCTTCTGTATTCTTGGCCACAAACTGATGCTGGAGGCAAACTGCAGGATGTTCCCCCATGCTCATCATGAGAAAGGCACATCACAAGATCATCAGTAGCTTACTCCCTAACTGTAAGGAAGCAAAGATTTCAAAAGGGCACCCATTCAAATAGAAGTCCCTGACTATAAAGATCTGGGGGTCACAGTCTTTCCAGGAGGCTGCATGTATGGCATGGACTCAGACACTTAGAGATTTAATCTTTGCATCTGCATTTGGGCATAGGAACAAATGGAGCAAGCTTGGAAAACTTTTTAAACAATCCTGAGCACTTACTGCTTTGTAAGGGGAGAGGAAAAAACTTATGATCCAATCAGTAGTCCTGGAAAACTGTCAGAAATGTGAGACAAGATTCTGCTCTGAAGATATTAGCTAAAATTTCTGAACACTACTCTGAGTGCCTACTGATTCAACACGCTCCAGGGTAAGGATCTGTGTGTTTTGCCACGGTTATTTCAGCGTAGAGCCTGAAATTGCATCCTAAATGAAGTGATGAACGTAGCTGCAGTATGAGACTTTGTTTCAAACAAAGAGAAATAGCTCAGCACTGCACATTTTGCAGGCGCGAGTGTGTGACTGATGACACGGGTGTTTATCTGCAGGAATGTGTGTGCCTTTAAAAGAGTGCTGCCTGTCGCCTTTGGAGACTGAAGAATTAATCATCTCACCACTACATCCGTAGGAATCTACTTGAGACTCCTTTCTTTCCCACCTTGTAAGGTGGGAGCATTAATTCTTTCCACCTGCTCTTGCCTTCCTGATTGTGATAACTGTGTGCCAACATCACTGCCTCCATCAGTGAGGTCCTCCACAGCCTGGAGGCATTTGGACAATGTCATGAAGGGTTCCCAGCCCTGCTTTCTAGCGTGGAATACGTGTGTATTTTACACGTCTGGGCTTACCCTGTGTGTCCCTGCATGCTGGCTCTGTGCACTGGGGTGTTGCTCATGCCCTCAAGCACCCATCTGTCACCATTAATTTGGCTCAGCTCAGGCTTCCATGACGTCGGGCAAAGGGGCTCGCGAGCAAAAGGGAAGAAGAGGAAATGAAAGGAAAACCTGCTGGGTTCACCCTGCTCCCCACCAAGGTTTTTCCCACACTTGCTCAGGGCTGATAAACAGTTTTGATGTTCCTGAAAGAGCAGCAGCTGAGTTGCCAGCTCCACGTCACAGCCCATGTCACGCTGAAGGAGAGGGCTGGGTTTCCTGCTCTGCACCGAAATTATCCTTCGGGCCAGGCCAGTGACTCAGTTTTGTTTTCCATGGAGAATGCATGCCCGCTCCCATCACCTCTGCCACTGCCATCCCAGCCTGTCTGGCAAGGGTTTGTACTCATGCCTCCTGCCCCAGTCCAGCAGTCTGTGACAGCCCCTGTGTGGCCAGACAGTGCCTTTCAGCCTGTCCCCACTGTCCCCCATCTTCATTCTTCAGGTCTGTCAGGGACCTTGCTGTAACCACACACCAGGCAGGCAGGTCTTTGCTTTCCTCTAGGACTTTTAAAGTTGTGGGAAAAGCCCTTCCTATCTTTCCATTGCTGTTCCCTTTTGAAATCAATTTTTTATGTGATTTCTTCACCTGTTTCCTTTTTTTGTGTGTGTGAGAGCTGCTCCTGTTAATTTGATGGGGTACTTTTTCATACAGGTGTTGAGTTTGGGGTTTTTTTACCACAGACTTGGTGCTGCATAGCAACCCATGTTTATTTCTGCAATACCCCGTAATCAGTGACTTGTGTAAAGAAGGACATTCTTGATGTTGGCAGCAGTTTGCACTGGCAAGAGCACAGGAGGTGGAAGTGCTGGAAGTACTGATGAGTGACAGTGGAGATACCATTACTGGTGCCCAGGTGACTACCAGCTATGATGAAAGTGTTAAAACTCTGGGCTCTGCAGAGCCTGTGGACACTTAACCCCAGGAAATACACCAGATCTCCAAAGGAGATGGGGAATTGTGCTGGGTAGCCCACATTGATTTTACTTTATTTAAATAAGATCCTGTACTAAATCTTGTATGCAGGACCATAATTCATTCTTGAGCAATTGCTTCATACAGAGACAGAAAACAAAATGTTTTCTCCCAGCATTCTTCTACAGAAATGATGTAAAAGTTATTTTCAAAAAACGTTGACTTTTGAACTAAAGAAATAGTATGTACAAATCTCCAAAGATTTTTCATGAGACAAACAGTGTATCTATAAAGCAATATGTAGCTTTCATATAAAGTTTTTCAGCCTTACAACTTCTACTTTCAAGTAAATAAATAACTCAGCTTGTCAGAAGGACTAAACTCTGAATAATCTCTCTCTACTGACATTCAGCTTTGAAAGAAGCTGTTTCTGTTGTAGGCTTGAAGAGGAGCTCTTGCCTAAAGCTGGCTGCTTTTTCAATGATACCAATTCGGCTAATTAAAGACATTGCTTCTTCCTGCAGACCCAGTCCTGTCAAAGAAGTCGGGTTTCTTTACTTGTGTGTTGGCTCGTACTCTGCAGATTTCCAAAGAAGTAGGATGTTTTATGCCAGCACAGGATCTGTTCTGAATCTTTTGTTTTGTCAAATGTGCTTGCTTGAACACAGAGCAGGGTATGAGCAACAGGCAGTGTCCTTTACCATGAAAGAAGACTTACCCAAACTGAAGACGTTTTTCTGTTTTCAGCCTCCTGGGACATCCTGGATTGGAAGTCTCATTCAGAAACCTTTAAAGTTCATGTTTCCTGTAGGTGAGAAGGAGAGAAAAACAGCAATAATAGAACAAGGTGACAAAAGAAAAGAGATAATGCAAAATTAAAATATGCCAACAAAAGCCAAAAAAAATCAGTCAACCACACTCCAAAGAAAAGGTGCGGTGGGAGGGGGAAGAAAGGAAGATGGAGAACTATGTTTGCCTGCCTCTTCTCAGCCTGTTTTATGGATTTATTGAAAGGACATTTATTATGGGGACCCAAGTTCAAATTCAGAGTTTCCTAAACATCTTTTCTTTTTGGGCATTTCTTTTTGGGCAATACAAATCCCTGAAAGACCTGACCAGTCCGACAGAGCACTCATGGGGTTTGCTCACAGAGACACTGCTCACTCAGTGTGTGATGGCCCTGCAGGGACTAGTGCTTGGCTTTTGGGTGCCCTGCAGAAGGAAGAAGGCCTTGGATGGATTTGGCCTTTCACATTCAGGGAAGTACCAAACACTTGCACCTCCCACTGAAGTGAATAGATGAAGAGTGAAATAATACCTAGCCGGTGGAAATAAACTGTCGGCACTTATGACCCTGTTCTTTCAATTCCAAGAAAAGTTTTCTTAACAGAGCTGCTGAATTTGGACATTGAAAGCGCCCAACTCCCTTCCATTTAATTTCCACCGTGTGCTAGCTCACACTGCCAAAATGATATTGCCCTTAGGATCATTTGTTCCAAAAGTCTCACTCTTACAGATGTTGATGAAGAGGACTGATGGTCCCCATGGGAAAACTTAGGAGTAATAATCAGAGGGGGAAGTTCAGGATGAAGCAAGGTAGGACAAGTTCCCATACACCTGCTGCCTCTCCCATCACTGAGCTGGACTCGTGAAATGGGCAGTTGCAAAAGCTAAGCCAAAGGAAGCAAAGCATTATTGTGCTTCAAAGACTGGGCCTCAATGTTGCCTATATTAGAGCAGCTCTAGCATGATGTCAGATGGGCTGCTCACTAACAAAATCTTTACTTCCAGAGGACCTTTTTAAACAGCAGAAGGAAATGCTGGATATTGCCTCGATGGTGAAACATGTCCTTGCCAGCCAAAAGCATCAGGCAAGGGCAGCCAAGCACATCATTAAAACTTCCTCCTTTATTTCTACAGCAGCTGCCTGAAAAAATGGCTGGCAAAGGGCTGTAGAGAAGGCAGACTCAGGTGGTGTGTGTTTGGTCAGGTGTCTTGAGCACTACAGTGAACTTTGGGCCACCTGAACCCGAGGGTGTGAGCAGAATTGCTGCACTCCAGTGCTATAAACAGCACTTGCTTTGTACTGAGAACCCTCACACTGAAGTGCCCTGCTGTGCCCATAGGAAAACCTGGTTTGGGATGAGATGCAAACCTCAGATCAGGCCATCAGTGGCCATAGTTAAAAACTAAAGTAAAAGAAAACAGTGAAGTCTCACTTCCAAAAAGAATTCCACCTTACAGTGGTGAAAAGATATGACTATTTTTTTTATTTTATTTTGATATGGCACTCAGTGCCAATTATATAGGAAGTTGTTACTTCCAGTCTGGATTATTGCTAAATACAGCACAGTATAGGAATGCAAATAGTACAGCCAGAGCTAATTGGTTCAGGATGTGCTAGTTCAGCATGCATTTTGAGTGTGGCCTCTTTCATTAGGCCCTGAGACAGCTCCAGGCTGAGGGATAATAGATTTTAGACATCTTCTGGGAAGTGTTGACCAAACTGCGAGACAACAAAACCCGTCTTAGACACATGCCTAGAGAATAGCCAGTATTGGTGCTGAGATCAGGAAGGAATTATTTTGTGGGACAGGTTGGCAGTTTTTCATGGCTTTTTGGCCTTTGCAGCATCAAGCATGACCACTGGTCAGGGCTTCTGGGGTCACTTTTGACCAGGTTGCTGCCTACTGCTCATGCCCCATGAAGGTGACCCTTATGCCCCACATCTGGGGAAAGGCAACTTTCTCGGCTACAGGGGTGGGCCCCAGGGGTTGCTTCTTGTCATGTGTATCATTGAACAAAGCCCCTTGCTGGGGCTTCTCAGGCCCTTTCTAATTCTATTCCTGCCTGCTGCACTTCTGCTTCCAAGGTACCACACGTGCCCTGGCTTTCTCTGGCCCATTGCAAACCTAGAATGGGAGTGAGCTCCATTCTCCCCTTGGCTCCATTTCTCCAGGGGTTCTTGCCTGTGCGAAACAGCCTGTGCTTGGAAAGGCTCCAGGCTTGCAGCCCCATGAGGAGCAGCCACTTTCCAACACTCCAGGTCAGCAGTACAAACACCAGGCTTGCTAAAAGCGCAGGGATGCTTTTCATGCATTGCTACTCAAAAACCACAGCAGAAAAAGTTTTGGAAAGCAAAAAAGTGTGGTTCATAAGTGTGTTATCAAGATGTGTCATAATTTGGAAAATATCAAACATTACTCCTTCTTTTTGCGAGTGTAACCAATCCTTATTCTCACTTTTCAGTAAACAGGGACTGCTGGACTTCTGTTCATAAACTGAAATTGTTTCAACTTTTACATCCAAAGAAAGACATTACTTTGGTTATTGTCCTTTCTCCTCAAAGGCTAAAAATCAAAATAATTTAAAAACAGAGAAAAAAAATAGGAATGTTTGGGGGCTGGATTTTTTGAATGCCAAAATACAAATTAATACATAAGAAAAATGCATTACCAAACAGAGAAAATCACATTCTAAAATGTTTTGAGGGTTTTTTTCCAAGAAAGAGCCTTCTTTCTGCATCAATCATTTATCTGCTTTCCTTTTTCTGGTAAAGGTTAATACTTTATAGATAATTTTCAGAGTTCTTTTCAGTATCAGTTACATATTTTCAAGACTGTTGTATTATCTGTGGGTTGACCCAGTGTCTGCCTCTGATTTGAAGGATACTGGGTTCACCTGGCACCACTTCTTTTGGCTCCAGACAGTCCCATTGTTTGGGTTATTCTATATGGCAGGCTCCAGGAAGGATGTGTGGTCAAAAGAAATACACCCTATGAAGGAATGGTGTTTACAGACCATCATGTTCACTCTCTCCAGAGTGAGAGCCTGGGTGAAGGACGCTCATCAGGAAGATAAACAGCCCATAATTCAGAATATTCCAAGAAACTATACGGGCAAACCTCCCTGGAGAGGTGGAGTTCATAACAACTGTGTTGGATACAAACTGTGCCATTAACTCCAAGAGACACGTGAGTGAGATAGAAATCTGTTCTCCCCACACAGTCCCACCAGCAAATGACTCTCCACAAGATGTAGGGATTTGCAATGTTCTGGCTGCAACTTTGCCAGACTTCAAGTGATTGCTTTTCAAGCTAAACTGAGAATTGCATTAACATGCTTTCTCCTGGCTGCACCTGCACATTGTGATAATGCTTGTGAACATCTGCCCTGAAAGAGACTCAGAAACGTAAATTAAAATGTTGTTTCCAGTTATACCCTTTCTGTGGAAGCAGCGTTTTAGGCATTCCCACACATGCTGGCACTGGGTACCCTCTGCCCTTCCCCTTCTCATGAAGCTGCGGAGAGCACTGAGGTTGCCTCAGCCTCCTTCTCTCCAAACTAGATTAAGTCCCTGTCCTCAGCTGCTTTTCAGAGGACATGGCTTCCAGCTCTTTCACCATTTTGTTGCCCCCGTCTGGACTCATTCAAAGACCTTCACATCCTTTTTAAATTCTGAAACACACAAGGGTCAAGATGACCCTGCACCAGTGCTAAATACAGCAGGACAACCACCCCTTTTGACCAGCTGCTTGTGGTGTATTTGTTGCATCCTGAGACAGGTTTGCCATTGCTGACTTGTACTGAGCCTGCTGACAGCCTGCATTCCCAGACCCCTTCCTGTGGGGCTGCTCTCCAGCCATTCGACTCCCAGTTCATACTTGAGGAAAGTATTTCTCCATCCCAGCATTTGTTCTTGTTCAGTTTCATGCCACTGATAATTGCTCAGTGCTCTGATCTGTCCAGATGCCTCTGCAAGGCCTCTTGTCCCTTAAAAGAGCCAACAGCACATTCCAGTTTAGCATCATCAGCAAACTTCCAACTCCTATCTCCAGATCATTGATAAATAAATTGAACAGAACTGTCCCTAGAGGTGAGCGCTGGGGAACAGTGCTGGTGACTGGCCTGCAGCCAGATTCCCTACAACCTTTTGAGCCCTGCTCTTCACTCAATTCTTCACCCACTAAACCATGTACCTGCTCACTTCACAGCTGGACAGCTTGTCTAGAAGAATCTTGTGAATCAAAATCCTTAATAAACTGAAATCCAGAAAAACATTGTCCACTGCCTTCTCCTCATCCAAAAGGTGAGCGACTTTATGCTGGAAGAATATTAAATAAATTATACAGGGCTTCCCTTTGTGAATCCATGTTATCTGTGCATGATGTTTACCTTGTCCTCTAAAGGCCTGTCAGTAGCACCCAGTATGAAGTTCTCTGTAATTTTCCCGGGCACTGAGACTGGGCTAACAGATCTGTAGTTTCCTAAGGTCTCCATCATGCCCTTGTAAACTGGAACAACACTGTTTTCCTTCCAGTTAGCAGGAACCTCTGCTGAGTAAAACCACCTGATTCCATCAACATACTTGCTGAAGTAGCACGATTGGTCGCCTGCACTACAAAAAGGATGCCAGAGAATGCCTATGAGTTCTTGTTCGTTGGTTGTAATAGCAAAATACTTGTAATACAGCCTTCTGTGAAAAACATCTTGACTGCTGCATCATTTACTCTTTTAAAAAGCTGAAAGCCTAAACTTTCTGTGAGTTTATGCAAGTATGGAGTCAAGGACAGTGGGAGATATACTCAGAGAGTCCATTTTTTTATTTTGCTGACAGACAGTTAGAGATTAGTCTCACCCTTTGCACAGCATCAGATAACAGAAATAAAGCATTCTGCTTCAGATAAGACTTTCAGCCACACTTTTCGGGCAAGTATGACAGGAAAGCAGATATTCCAATAAACAAAGATTGATATTCCAGTGCTCAGTAGCAAGGGCATCAATGTCTCTGTAATCTGCAGCCAGGTGAGAAGGGGCATCATGACAGAGTCTATAAAATATCTTGGGTTCCAGGTCCAGTATGACAGTGATCTAGGCTCCTTATTTGTTTATTGGTCATTGCATTTTTTAACACTTCCTGTGAAATTTCTTAATGAAGGACTGGAAAACTCTAAGAAGGAAAGTTAGTGTCTGTAATTTATGCAGTTCTTGGAAGAGGACAGGCCAGTTCACTCTATTGCTCCTAGTATTTTATTTCAAGTTACCTGCAGTAGCTGCAAGGCTCAGCTGCCACTCATTGAAGTTTAAACTTATACTTTTCTGTCAGAAGTCTTTCCTCCTCTGTCTGCCCTATGGCTGGCCTCTGCCCCAAGCTCTCTCATACCACTTTGTTTTTCCAGTTACTCCATCCTGCTGCCTCAATTTTTTGATCTCACACTCATATTATAAATATTTCCTCTTTGGTACTACAATGCTTCATCCCTTTTCAGATGGCAATGAGAACACCTCACCCCTCACTCTTAATGGCATATTATATTTAGGTGAATGTCATGCTTGTATGCACAATAGAAGGATAACATATATGATTACCACGTCATAAATATGCTGGTTACTATTGCTGTGGTTATTTACAATTAATTTTACATGCAGTGGTTATAACAACATTTAGAAGTTTCCGTCCCTTCTATAATCATTATATTAAGCTTTTTCAGTCTTATTAATCTTCTCCTGTTCCTATACCTCAAACCCTTTGTTTAAGTCTTAACATTAAAAAGGATTGATGTCTGCTCATTAAACGACTTCTATTTTGATGTTCCTTTGTGGCAAATCCTGACAAGGTTATCAGAGAGTGTAATGCTCTGTACCGCTGTACAAACCCTTAAAACACATTTATTACAGAAAGTTTTTTGTTTGAACTCCTACTACCCTAGTAGGAGTCTTCCTAAGTTAAACATGGCCTCTCCAAGAAAGACATTTTTCCAGATGGTGTGAGTTCATTTTTGTTCTGCATTCAGCTTTAGTGTTGTTTCCACAGGATTTAAAGATGGACTGAAGTTATAAAGCAAGTAGAAGGCTAAGTCTCCAGGAAGATGGAAAAGAGTTTTTCATGAGATCTATAAATCTTCTTGAT
The DNA here is from genome assembly GCF_009819655.1 of Sylvia atricapilla. NCBI lineage: Eukaryota > Metazoa > Chordata > Aves > Passeriformes > Sylviidae > Sylvia > Sylvia atricapilla. The sequence continues at coordinate 47,978,524 of NC_089140.1, forward strand.
ATATTCTAAAATTGCAGATAGCTGCCTTGGCCAGATTTGATGCTAGCAGTCAAGAAACTAAGCACTGATGTTACATTTTTCTGCTGTCTTAAAATGGATTTACATTTCAGTTGGAGTCTGGATGACTCATAGCAATCAGGAGATGCAAAAGAGACCTTGTGCCAGGTATTTGTGCGGTGCAGAACAGGGTCAGTCCACAGCATCCAGTGGAGCTACTCTGCCAGGCACTGAGTAAAGTGCTGACTCTTGCATGCTACTTTCTGCTATGAAATCCAGGAAAGCAACCCTTCTGGAGCTGGGCAGCTCTAAGGGCTGTACCAGAGAGCTCCATGTCTCAGCCTGGCTCAGTCTTGTCTCCATTTCCATTGACCCTATCAGCGGCGTGATGGTGAACTGCCTCTGAAACAAAATGTGAATCCCATCAACTTTGCCGGTCTGTCCATGCAAGTACCCCCAGGAGACATGTGACATGATATGGGGTGGGGGAAGTGATCTCACAGTTCTGAGTGCTGACATTGGCTCCTCTCTGGCATGATGAAGGCAGGATATTTTCACGTAAGCAACTAACGAGCACGCCCTTGAGTTTACTGTCATTTCCTGGTCGCCCTGCCAGGCGCAGCAGACGCCAGCAGTGTCTGCTGTTGCATAAACACACACCGTCAAAGACCTGGAACCCACACGTTGGCACAGCACACAGGCAGTGCTCCTGTTCTTGTAATTAATGAAGTCCTGGCAGGAGGCCGCCGGGATCTCAGCAGCCCCCAAGGAGCACATGCCAGACTGCTCAGGGGTGGCACTTGCTGAGATTAAAGACTTGGCTCCAGTGAAAAAGAAACCGGAAGCAGCCTTTTGCCAGTGAGTTCATTTCATAAGGCCAAGGCTCAGTGTTGGTGCTCAGCACAAACGGGATTTTCTTTACTCAGCTCAATGCTTGTCAGCATCGCTCACGGGCTCTGTGATGTTGCCTGGGGGTCCTGTTTGGTGCACAGAGCCCATGGGTCAAACCTCAGTGCACCTGGGGCACCACAAAAGATCGTCCTGACATGATGAACAGAAAAGGTTGGGCCTCCCAAGCTGTAATGCACGTGCAGGCATGTGTGCAACTCCAAGATGTCCCTGTTGCTTGAGGCTTCCATACAGTGTAGATTGTGGCATCCTCTGCTAATGATCTGGATAGCCAGTTCCAGTTGGATGAAATTCCTTGGGAGGACTCAAATTTAGGCCACAAGGAGTTTTGCAAGGATTCCAAGAGGAGATGTGAACACAACTGGGCAAAACTGAGATAATATACTCAAAAATCCAGAGTGTAATACTGTGCTAACTCCAGGACATTATGACACCAAGTTCCTCACCTATTCAAGGTAAATGAACTCAAAACAAGACCCAGACCCTCAGTGGAGGACTGTAAATCTGCTTTTCCAAGGTATTTCCAAAGTTTAACCCAAGGGCATCAAGGTAACTCCTTATCAAGCTTTATCTTCCCAGGCAACGACTGTCCAATTTTGCCACTGTGGCCCCGAACATCCAACATACAACATCCAGTCTGAACTGGAGGTCTGAAATTCTCAGCACCAGACTGCATGGAGTGAGCAGGAAAATGTCCCACTGTGATAGCTTGCCTTTATGAAAGCTGCTGGAACGCAGACAAGGTACAGTGGATTTTGTGGAATGTTTTGTTCAAATGAGAATTTCTCTGGCATAAATTCAGTGAGTCTTGCTCCTAACCCTTTTTTCTTTGGAGCCAGCATAGCTTTGGCCTGCTTTATGCCCCAATTTCTAACATCTAAGTTCTGGTTGATATTCATTACCCTTAATAATCAATTTTCCAGGACTGGAGATTCCTTAGTACTCATTTTAAAGTCACAGTAAACATTAAGAAACCAAATCACCTTGCTATTTATGGCTTGAATTGATTTATAGTGTTAGAAGTTATGGTTAACCTCTTCTTTTCTGGCCTTCATTTCTTACATTTTGAATTTAGGAAGAAACTTTGGTTAGAAGTGAATCTTATTTTGATGTAAGAAATGAACATATAAAAGAGGGCAAAGTGGCACTAGGTATTGAACATATATAACCAAGTAGAAATGTTTTTTTTATTTAATTTTGAAAGTAAATCACACGCTGAAAAATAATCTGTAGCCCAATAACACTTTTTTCTGTCTTTTGGGGATAACATATGCAAGCAAACAGACATTTAGGTCAAAGACTTAGTGACTCATTTCATATCTCTCTAATGAAAATAAACAAAATATTTCAGTTTATCAGGAATTTTTAAGCTCAGTGTCTGTAAAAAAAAAAAAAATAAAAATCCCAAAGCCATAGATTCAGGTTTCTAAAATTTGGTGGTTGTTGTTGCAAATATTATTGCCTTATACTGCAAATTTTAACAAAAGTTGCCATGAATTTTCCTTTAGATAGAAATATCATGAAGTGATTAATTTCCTAGACTTTTTTTATCCTCCTTCATCACATAACTGATTTCTTGTGGTATTATTACTGCTATCAACTGATCTGAAATTCAGACCTATAAGTCTGTAGCTATGCTTTTCTTTTATTAAATATGGATCAAATACTCCTACAGCTGATGATAAAATGAGACTTCTAATACTTTGATGAGAAAACAAATGTTTTCTCTTCTACCAAAATCTGAGGAAGCAAATAACATGTATTTGCTAATCTCTGCAGTGTATTGTCTTAAAGTGAGAGGGGAAAAATATTTCTGTTTGTTCAAACCACTTTATGAAATTAAACCTTGTCAGTGTACAGGTATGGATCTTAATTTACAGGAAACAATCTTTTTAAAAATTTGTTAAATGAAACCAACTTATCTTTCACAATTCATTTCTTAAATTCCCATTTAAGCACTTGAAAGATATTATCAAAGACTGGTTTATTAAATGTTCCATCCCTGAAAAAAAACCCCAAAAATAATATCTCAATTGCTAGTAAATTCTCTTGAAACATAATTTCTGACATTCACTTTCAAAAATTAGAATCAAGACTTTGATAACATTAATCAAGGGAAATAAAGTGCTTTCTACAGACAATCTGCAGAGATCCAGCCTCAATGCTATAATATTCTATCTGTGAAGGTACTTTAGAGTATATTTTAGAGTGTTTAAACTTCATTTTTATTATTTATTTTTATTATTCAGAAATGTGTACAGATAATACTGAGAAAAAAATCTGTAAGTTCTAATTGCTGATAAAAACAATTACAAAATCATTTTAAATTATACACTTACTAAACTTTCTCATAGACTCAGAGAGTTGTTTAGCCTGGAAAAAAACTTTTCAGATTATTGCATCCAGCCATAGCATACCATTGTCAGTGGTTCTGTCTACCATAATATACGTTGAAAATAAAATTTTCAATTTTTTCTTGCATTTTATAAACCTTTATTTCACACTACAATATACCATATATTTTAACTTACAAGATGCTGAAAAGCTAAAAAAATGGAGAAAAGTCAAATTAGAGTTGCCTTAAAACTAAGAAACTCAACTGGATTTTGTGTTCTTTACACTGAGCATTGACTCACTGCAGTGAAGACCATAGGATAAAGCAAAGAAAGGAGAAGCTGAAGCTAAGGAAATGAGGAACAAAGAAAGAAAGAGGAGAAAACATAAGCGCTCCTGGAAGCAACAGCCTATGCACTGCAGATTCCAGTTTGTATCTCCTTGAAATGTTCAATTCCAAAAAAACCTATCTCCCAATGTCATTAGAGAGTTAGCAAGCAATGTATTGACTCCCAAATATGAGTTCTGTCACTGTCACACTGAAAGTTATTGCTAGTTAAAGGTTATGGAGGGTTTATCTGCCTAAATAATGATCCCCATTTGTTCTACTGCAGCTAGGCTATGTGTTGAAACCTAATGAAAGCACTGGAAAGCTACCCATTGATTTTAAAGATATTTGGATCTGGTCTTGAAGTGCTAAAGAGAAAAAAAAAGCTATTCCTTCTCTCCTTTCCCAATACTAAAATAAATTCTGAATGTGATTGCATGGTCATGCTGGAACACAGATATTGTGGTAACAGAATAACAAATAACAGGCATCTTTATGCCTCAGTGCTTTTGGTGTGTGCATCGTACCCTAACAAACACAAACACAGACACACAGAGCACAGTTCTTGCTCACTTAAATGATTTAATTTTTCCTGTGTCTCTCATAGCTGACTCATGGTCCTCCTGCATTAGGGTAAGGGTAGATTTAGATCAGATGTCGGGAGAGAATTCTTTACTGTGAGGGTGGTGGGACACTGGAAACTGTGCCAGAGAACCTTGGGCACCCCATCACTGGAAGTGTTCAGGGCCAGGTAGGATGGGACTTTCAGCAACCTGGTCTAATGGAAGGTGTTCCTGCTTAAGGTAGGGGGCTTGGGATGAGATGATCTTTAATGTCCCCTCCAACCTAAAGCCATTCTATGATTCTGTGATTGCTTGGCATTGGCATCCTACTGCATCTCTCCCTGACAGTTTGAAAAGCTGAGGATGGCCTGTGGGGTGCAGAAAGTCTATGGCAGCCCTGTTTAGCAACATACCACTTACAACATGGCAGAAATAGTCTTTACCACAGATGGATCTGTGTTGCTGTTTGCAATTTGTCTGAAACAAATGACTTCATAGAGGTAAACTCTTGAACCTCTTTTCCATCCCCTGGTCAGTGCAGGTCACAGACAGGGTTACATGCACGCTGCACAGAGACAAAGGAAAATTTTGTCTGGGTGCTCAGAACCCTTTTTAATCTCACCCACACTATAATAACTTGTCCCTGTCCGACGGCAGTGCAGGGGCTGGACAGGCTTCCTGCATTGTGCTCCCAATGTCTCCTGGCTCGGGAAGTGACAACATCTTGAACTAATTTTTTTAAATGGGAGTTGATTTTAAGCAACATATTTTCCAAACTGTTTTTTTAAGTGTAAGTCTAATTTTTCTTCTTCTTCTTTTTTTTTTTTTTTTTTTTTTTTTTTTTTTTTTTTTTTTTTTTTTTTACCACTTGGCAGAGGAAGGAATTCCATGCAGGACCTTGAATAAGGGACACTCAGGGCAGCCAAAGACATCAGCAACTTCTCCCAACCACCTCTGGAAGGCAGGAACATCTTTAAAGGCTGGATACAGGCTTCTCTATCAGTAACCACAACCAAATCTGCTGCTCTTTCCACAGCAGACAGTTGACCTTTTCCACATGGCCAGGTACAATCCTTCTGGGACAAACTGGGGAGTATTCAGCACCAGTGGTGAGGGAGTGGAAGCAAAGTTGCATCCAAATTACAGACCATCACATGTTGTGGCTTTAGTAAGAAGGTCTAGTCTTTACCATCCTGTACATGCAGGGAGAGATTTTCATTGTATTTTCTCCTTCTGCATAGTAAAAGTCATTTGAAGTGATGTGAAATGGGCAGCCAAAGTTTCATCTTCCCCCTCTGCCTTCTCACTTTGAGCCTCCACTTGTGGAGCTTCCTTGGCACATCACGAGTCTGCACAACAGGGAAGAGGACTTGGCCAGCCCCATCTGCTTCAGGCTTGTTGGCTTACCTTGCATGGAAAATCCAGGAATCAAATATCATCCACTGAGGCTGTTTCACCAACCCCAAACATCCAAATGTCAAGAAAAATGCTCCCAAATATAATAGGATGAAAGTCCCTAAAGTTAGAGTGTGGTAGATTGTCAGTGGATGTGCAATTGTTTCTTTGCCAACTCATGGTCAGACACTCCTGCCTGCCAAAGGGCAAAAATTTCCCAAAGAGATTTTCTTTTCCTTAGGCTTGCCTAGGGAAGTGGGGTGGTGAAGATGCTGCAAGACACCCCATGGTCCACACCATGGACGAGAGGAGGTCCCATACCATGTGCAGGGCTATCACCTATTGCAGCACTTGGGAGGGTGAGCCCAGATTCTTCTCAAAGGTTCAAGTTTTTCTCACTTTATGAAATTTTCCACCTCCTTCACAGACAGGGTTCTCTGGCTTTAGGCTGGTTTCCACGAGGCTGGATGGGAAAGTTTCACAGCAGCAGGATGTTTTATTGCTGCCTTTTGTATTTTGCCCAGACAGCATTCATCTGGCCATGTGCCCAGTGTCAACAAGTGTAGATTTTTCTTTGGTGTGTTGGGTGCTTTTATCTTCCTGAAAAGCCAGCTCCAAAGAACATGACTGGCAGGTAGCTGATATTGAAGCTAATATTTAAGGCAAGATTCACTGCCAAGGATAGATCTCTACCCAGAGAGGTCAGGATCTTGCCCTGCAGCAGAAGAGCATTTGTGGCTCCCTCAGCATGATCCTCTGGGAGTAGGTCCTGACACCTAGTCTGTTCTCTCTGGCTGTGTTCCTGAAGCAAGGAGGAGCTTTTAATCTAGATTTGGTGCTGTATCCAAGGACAGGAAACTCATCAGAGGTATTAGCATCTTGACTCCAGCCAGCTTTCTAGCTCCAGTGAAGTTACAGCCCCTTTTCCACATTAGTCTTGTGCCTGTCTCATGCCTTAACCTCTTACATTAGGCAAAAATAGGCTCTAGGTAGTTTTAGCACCTCTGCCTCTCCAACAGCTAAGCTAGAAAATAGTTGCTTTAAGCAACATAAATTTAGTTTCAGGCTGTAAATTACATATTTTTCATTGTATAGGTTGCTTTACACTGACAGTTTTTGTCCAGGTCTGCACAAAAGCATTAGTCTATAAAGATCTGGGCTTTTTAGGATTGGGTAACTAGGAAATTGAGGAAGGGAAGTTTACCATAAACATCCTTTCATTGCAGCTAAGATACCAAGCTCAGTTTTACTACAGTATAATGTTAACTATGATAACAAAACAATAAACCTTAGATTGAGCTAAGAGTTGTATTTAATATTTAGAGATCATGCATAACATTCAAATGGTACCATACCAAAATTTTGCTCTGAGGGACCCTTGTGCCATTGCACCCCAATGCTTGGTTTAAACTTCAGAACAAAGTGGGCAAAAGGAGCCAAACCAGGAATTTTGTATTAAGAAAGAGAGGGGAAGTTTTTCTCAGGGGCCAAGTAGCAGCCTCCTCAGCAGCAAGTGGCAGTGAGGGCTCAGCCTTTGCTGCACAAGTGTTTGTTACGAAAGAAGCAGGATCAGGAGTGTGTTCCAGTGCCTTAGCTAGTCATTTCACAGCAGAGGTTTTCAAAAATTATTGAACTACACTAGAGCATCTATTACCAAGACTGCCACTGAATTTAATCTAAATCCCCAGAAATCTATTGAGAAACTATTTCATTGTTACAGGAGCAGACAGGAGCACAGTCTTAAACTTGCAATTTTGCCATCAAAGGATTCAGACACCCAGCATGGGATATGGTAGCCTCCAGTCCTGCAAAAATATTTAGCAGTTTAATGCACTTTTCAACCCTATGAGGTTTTAGTGATTACCAAATGCAGAAGTTTTGGCAGGAGTTGATGCAAATTCTTCACCAAGTTCTGACCCTGCCACCCAAAGCACACTCAACCCTGCTCCACACTGAGGTAAAATGCTGTGTAAATACAAAGTGCTGATCAAGAGGTGAGGGTTGCAATGCCTGGGCTGTGGATGGGGAGGACATCTCTCAAAAGCAATAAACCCCACTGCTACTTGTCTTCCTTGCTTCCAGCAGCAGCATCCGCCTTCTCCAGAGCTTCTGTCCTGCTTCCCTTTATGCTTTGGGATTTTTCCTGTGTAAAATTGATCTGTGTTGATGCAAAAAGAAAAGAATTGGAAATCTGGCTGATTGTCATATGATACCAGTACCTGCAAGACAGGTGAGCACCAAAAATATCTTCATTTCAGGTAGCCTTTTGACTTCAAAGCACATTGCAGGTGACTGAATGGAGCTAAGAATGTTATGCTCTATGGTAAGATGTAGGACTTGACTTTAAAGACTTGGAAATATTTGGTTTGGGATTAACAGTGTAAATAAGACGAGCAAAAAGGTGAAACTCAGCACACAGATATCTAGAGGTACGAGTAAGAGAAAGTTAACCCTGGGCACACCACAATTTTGTCCTACAGATATGTTCATTGTGGGAGTGAGGGGGCTGCAGGGGGCTTGGGGCAGACCCAAGAAAGAACCTTACCCCTGCAAAGGATGACCCAATGCCCCTGTAAAATCCAGAGCCTGAAAGGGTGGACCATGCATGCAGCAGCAGAGGTGGTTGTCCATGCTTGTCTGCAGATTTTGTGAACCTTTGTTTGCCAGAGCCGTGAAATGGGATATTTAGGTCATGTCACGACTGCCTCTCAGACACAACACTCAGAAGCTTTTTTCCAATTCTTAGTTTTCCCTTTGTTTGCAAATCCTGCATGGGCGTAGAAGGTGATTATAAAGGCAGGAGTTACATAATGTTTGTCTTCCAAGGCCCAAAGTGAATTCACTTGAAAGATTCCAGTTAACTTCAACAGGCTTTGGACCAGTGCCTCAAGGAAAAGATGCAAACTTTGATTTGCAATCTCCTGTACCTCCAGTTGATTTAATTTGGAAAGCTAACTTGCAATTTAGCACTTAAAATATTTAAATTACTGTTTCTGAGGAATTTTAAACCTAAGCAGTATAAAAAATCGTTACTCATGGACTCTTCCACTGAATAAAGTTTTTAATTTGCATTTAAGTAATGCTTTTACCAGGCATAGTCTTCCTGTCTAGGTAGGACTTTAAATTCAGAAAACTGATAATTTATGTTTCCCTATCTAGTAGAGGACTAGAAAGCCTCCACTGATGTTCAAAAAGTCTGGCTTTACATTAGATTTGAAGACTGTGGCAGCTTTATTTATGGTATAGTTTGGGAGAGAATTGCCTATCTTTTCAAAATTTTCAGTCTTAAACTGTTCATCACTGGACTTAAAAATAAATTTTTGTCTTCCTATTTATGTCTTCCACTACAATGACTTTTTTTTTTTCTCTGTGAGACAACATGCAAAGTAAAAGTAAAGACAAAGCTACGTTTGGAAAATTTTTTCAGAGAAAAAAAGGTAGTACATTTTTTGGGATTTTAAAAAATTGCACTCATTTAAAGTTATTAAAGTATCATTGTTACAGACACAGTGAATGTTTTCTAACAAGAACTTTCTCTTAAATAAAAATGAAACCCACAATATCATAATAAACTGGGAGAGGATTACCTTCCAGAATATCCAACAGTTTTCAGCGGCTCAGTACTAACTATTGTCAGCTTGCTACTTACTTAACTATTTGAAATTAATCCTTTCAGAAGACAACTGATTTCTCATTGTATGTTGCAAAAAGTACATCCTTGAGAGAACTTTACAGACTATTTTCTATAAGTGGAATATCTGAACAAGACTTTTATTCTAAACCTTTCTAGTGAAGCCATTTCTCTTCTTTCACCTTGTCTTTCTGAAGGGTGTGAAAATGTTTTTTTCAGTCTTCGCACATCGACCCTACCTGGGTGTCTTACATGAAAGTCATTTTCCATGAGATAGCTGAGGCTGGAAGTGACTGCTGGTGGCCCCCAAGTCAAGCTTTTCTCAGTTCAGGGCTAATTCCAAAAGGAATTTAGGTCACTCAGGGCCATGTCCAGCTGTGTCTTGGGCTTCTCTGAAGAATTCATCTCCACGGATGAAGCTTTCCCTCTCTCAGGGCTGCACCACTCACCCAGTGGGTTTTTTTCCCCTCTTATGTCCAGCTAGCATCTGCCTTGCTGCAAATCTCAGCTGTTGCTTTCTGACCTTTCCCTGAGCACCTCGGAGATCCTGGCTGAATCTGGTCTATAACCAGACTTCAGGGAGTGAAGGACAGTGGCCATTCTTCTTTGCCTGCTGTCTGTACCAGCTCAGACAGGATCTCACCTCTGTGGTCAGTGATGCCAACACAGGTAGCTCTCTACCTCAGACACTCAAGGAAACTGCTGGTTCTTGTATGCACCAAAAGCTTCTAGGGCTCAAAATCCTGAGAGGCACCTTCTTTTTCCTGTCTCCAAGGGTATTTGGATGTCGAAATGTTGGTCTCTGTCACCCTTGCTGTCTCACCTACAGATGTTTGCAAAGTATGGGCTATTGACTCCTACACCTTAGTCCCCTTCTAAGTGTCCCTCAAGTGTGTTTAAAGAGGTAGTAGAAAGAATGGAGAATATGGCAAATTAATTACCAAAAAGCCTGAAGGTTTGAAGACTTTTTTGTATTTTCAATAGTATTTTAAAATAATTGCCATTTTCACTTTGAAAGAAGGCTGCCAAATTTTAAAGGGAATTTGGGTATGAAGTGTTGATCTATTACAGAAGGGAAGCTTATTTTGTCACATAAAAGAATGAAGAGGCATCTGCAATAGATGAAGTCTCCAGACATAGTGTGGTAAACCAGTAGACAGACTTTGTAAAATGAGGAGTAATTTATGGTCTCTTATTGGAGGGTCTTTATGAATAATTCCATCCTGGAAACAACTTAAACAGCACCAGCTATATTTTTAGAAACATTGGTAAAAAGTCAGGTCTTCTAAATTCAAATAACATTTTCAAAATATCACAAAACAAAAATGTGGTCATCAGAGTTGATCACCTTTAGAAGACAGAGGAAAATCATTTCAATTTACTTGACTTGTTTTCACTGTCATTTGGACTGGTAACATCCTCTAGAACTGAAATTTAAACTTTCTGCAGCAAATACTCCAGTTTTGGATGCAGTGAGGCAGAAAAGTTTATAGTTTAGACTGGGGAAAGCCTTTTACTACTATAGTGAGAGACACAGAAACATAACACCAAGGTTGATATGCAGGCATGAACTGCTCCACTTCTCATTGTCTCTACAGATTTTCCTCAATCACCCGAGAGCATTGGCTAAATCAAAGCTGTAAAAGCTGCAGTTAGTTTTTTTTATTAAAATATTCAAAATTGATGGATAACTTAAAAAGAAAAGAACCACAAAAACTGGTATAAATCCTGGGAGTACAGAAAACAGAGACTTGGAAAATCAGGTGAATTTTAGTTTTAAACCTAAACAGCTTCCCCAAACATCATCTCAGTGGCTGATGTAAATTCACATTCTGAATTTATAACAAATAATTTAAGATGAACTTGTTTTGCTCAAGCTGAAGTAAAGCATTCCTCTACCTGTGAACTAAGTAAAGCACCTGGTTGTATAATTAGGGAAACCAAGAATTCTCTTCAAACTTCATTTTCACTTCCTCCAATTACCTAAGAAGTTTCCATGTGCATGTTGCCATACTCTATAATACAAGGTAATAAAATCTAGCCCTAACTTTTCCAGCCAGGTTAGATCAGTCATCAAGAAACCAAGTCAGGCAAGAAACCAAGAGCACCTTTAGTCTCATGCTTGTGAATTTTTGTCTCTGTGTACAAAACAGACACATTTTCTAATGCACATTTCTAGTATTTTCTTTTTAAACCCTTCAGTAACAACAAACTGAAGCAACAATATTTGTGCAGCTTTGTGCTGTGGTTGCAGATAGCAATAAAAGGATTGCAATGAAGCCTTTGGGTATTTATCATCCCAGATTCAGAAAGCCTGTACCAGATGGGAAGAACGATACAAGTCCTTGCAGCAAGTGTCTCCAGTGTCAGCACTACCACTAATACACCTTTTTAAAATAAAAGGGAAGTGCTGAGCATCCCTGAAAATGTGCACTTTCTAATGAGCCTGTGAAGGGTTGCTTTTTTCTCTCCTCTGTAACCTGGCCACAAAGGGCTGGAAATGACATGAATATCCCCAGGCTGCTGGGGATGCCTTCAAGGACTGCACCTGTCAACAGGATTTAAAGATTTATGCACTAATAAAATACTGAATTAGAAGTCCTTTTAATGGCCCACTTGGATGGAAAATAGTTGCAGGTGAGTGACAGCAAAGGTTAGGTGTAGCTGAATGTCTTTTCCTAAAATCCATTTCCTTCTGCATTGAAGACAGGGCACTTACTGCAGTATTTTTGTTGCCCCAGAAGGAACCCTAGATTAGACTGCATCTGAAGGAATAATTGGACAAGAACTAAAAAAACTTATTATTTACCAAAAGGCCTCCAACCCAAACCACAACAGAGACAAAGCATTCCACAAGACCAGTCTGAAAGGAAATTCTTGTGCATCATTTAAAAAGCCATTTATTCTTCAGAATATAGGACCCTCTAATGGAATAAGTGTTTCACCTCCATCATCCCTCCATCACTCTCATATAATTTTTGGCATGTTAAAATATTGCCTTCCTTCATGAAGACTTATGATCATTCTTCAGAATTATGAGAGAGAAAATACAACAGGACAGTCGGAGGGGATAGCTAATTATAGGGTATCTTTGTTTGTACTGAAAAGACTCTGCTAAGAAAGTGAAAGAATAAGAACTTTAAATATTGACCTTGCCATCAGCTTCTAAATGTATTTTTTTTGGCAGGAGTATTTTTGAATTCCTCTCAAATGACATTTTGATAATATTTAAATTTTATTTTTACATACTCTTTGAAAACAAACCAGTTTCTTGAATCTTTTTGTTCTGCAAATTTAGCAATCCTATGAGGTCTTCTGCATTAACAAAACCAATATTTTAGCACTGAGACATCCAAAACTTCCTGTAAATTAATTATCACATAGTACAGCTTCAGAGAACAGCAATTACAACATTTGCAAAGTTACCTTAAAGGTTTTCCCAAAGTACTACTTGGTGTGCTCCAGTCTTTTTCTCTCAAAGCTCAAGAAGAATAGAGAGATAGGAGGCTGGGCATGAAGAAGTACAAGAATCCCAGACTGCAGTACAGGAGCAATTTTTTTTTTTTTTTTTTAATTTGACCTCAGTTTATCTTGTAAGACCATGCTTTGGTAAAGATTTAACCTTTTACAGTTAGAATTCTGGGAGACTGCAAAGAGAATTTACATTAAGAGTGTTAAATCTGCAAGTGGTGAGCAGGCAAAATGGAATTCGTTTTTATATCTATTTTTTAAATAACAATGAATTTGTCATTGTTAGAAAATTTTTGTTTGAGTTGTTGGATGAAAGAGAGCATGACTGTAGGAACTGATGTATTTCTCCCTCATTTTTTGAGACATAATGGAAGTTCAAGGGCAATGTAAACTCAAGCACGGCAGGATGTGCTCAATATCAGCCTTTGAGATTGTAAATTTTGAAGTCAATTAAAAAAGAAAAACAAATATCTTTTACATAAGCATTTCAAAAACATGGAGGATTTGTGTTGCTTTTTAAAAAATAAATAATCTGTTCTAAAGACACTGTTTTTGTTCAGTCAATAATAAATCAAAGGAACAGCGGCTAAAGCATTTTTGTATAGCCTGAAGTCAGATGCAACAGTTACTCTGTACCTTCAAGAAAGCCAGGAAGCCAAATGCCAGTGGATTTTTTTCCATTTCCACAAGAAAACTCCATCCTTTATCAGTGAACAGGAACGCAGTTCTGACCATGACTGTAAAATGAATGCCGCAGGAAGAGCCAGAGATCAAGATAAATAATTACAACCCTGTTACAGGCTTTACAAACAAAGCCCACTATGACAAAACTCTACAGACCTTTCAGCAGTGAGTGTTTTGGTTCCCAGCAGATGGACGTGATGTACCATGGAAAGATGTTGCCTGCCATAGCAAGCTGTGACCTGAATCCTGTGCTGTGTTCCACTTCAGGAAAAGACACAAGTGTAGATGAAGTGCATCACAGTAAATCAGTCCAAAGTAAACAAACTAAGAAAAAAAACCATTTACTGCACTAGAAACCTGTGATCACCAAGAGCAATGGTTTTATGTGATTGACATGGGTGTTAACTAACCCCCAAATCATTGCTTTTCCAGGTGATTTCACTCCCAGATATTGCTTGCTCAGACTGACTGGCATAGAAAACTACTCACAAGATTTTGCAAAATGAAAACTTTAGCAGATAATCTTTCCTCTGAAGAGCTTTGCTAAGTTTTTTAAGCATCTGCCAAATGCGTCTCCTAAATGCCTTACTCTGTATTCCCAAAGCTGGTTGTACTTTAACTGTCAACTTCCTACAATCAATACCTACAGAGCAAGTGTTACAGAGATGAGGGTTTATTTGAAAACTTTCCTATCTGGACTATGCATTAACATCGTCCCTCAGTTCATATCAAAATGAGTGCTTCGAAATGAAGTCTGGAAGATGAATCCTTACTTGCTTTTGCATAAAAACCATGTCTCTGTTTCAGACCTCTTGCTGACTTGCTGTGCCTATTGGTAAATCTTGCTTCTACGTATACTGAATTATTTAGCAATATTATTCTCTAACATCTGTCTTGCAAGAGGAAGACCATGAGCCATATATAAAAAATATTTTTGATTGTAGGTGTTGGCTGCTACTTAAATCTGGAGAAAAATGGCTCTCAGAAATTACTTTATTTTGTTTTGCAGAGCAGCCAGCAGTACATTCTTTGCAGTATAGATAAGAGACTGTTTAGTAGGAGGTTCCTTAACAGCTCTGTCTCACCCCCAAAAACCCCAAAATCAACAAGCAACTAGGTTTAAGTATACAACTGAAAGAATTAATGAGAACTACTGTAAAATATTCTAATTCTGCATAAATGTAGCAATCAAATGTGCTTTCAAGTATTCCCATTACCATTTGATCATGGAATTTTTTGGAAAATGGCTCCAGAAGATAGATGTCTGTCCATTAGCCAAAAATATAAATGTGGTAACAGTTGTCTAAGGAGTTGTAGGCCAAGTCCAGATAGAAAGCTGAGAGATTGAGCAGTCTTGGAACCAAACAAGGCAGAGATGTATGTGACTGTAACATGGCCTCATACATCCCTTATCTTCTACTTTGTCAAATCACCAAATTACATCATATCATTTTAGAAGCAGAATTGGTTTTAAAACTTAAGCACAGAGCACAGGAATATTCAAGGAGAATAATGGAGCCTCCAAGCATGACACACAAAACCTTCTCATGGCATGACTGCTGGTTATGACAGCTGTCCTTTTTTAGGCTATGTTGGCCACTCCAGATGTTCATCTTCAACATTATGCCCCAAAGTCCCTATGGGAACATCTGTTATCTTCACTACAGAGAGATGATAAACAGTACTGAGGTCCTGGACATAGACTGTAAAAGCATGGACTGGTACAGCTGTTGTGCAGAGATCATGGGATGTAGTAATAGATCCCTTCTTTTGGTGGAGGCTGGTGGTATTTGATAGTGGGTAGGAAAAACTGACACAGGCAATGTTGGGAGCCAGTTTCCAGCCTTGGGTAAAGATCCTACTGCAACAGTCTCAAAACAGGGCAGGCAAAACACATCCCAGAGAGCCTCCGCTGACTCATAGGTGTTAGTGGTGTCAAACTTAACTGGGATCATAGAACAGTTGCAGACATGTGGTGAATCATTCTTCCAGTTTTATTCTAGGCAAAACTTCCCAGTCCCCCAGCCATATTATTAAAGCATAAAATATTTTCAAAAGCTACTTCAAACCAACTTTAGGACAACAAAATATTTCCCCCCTGCACCCTTTTCTTCCCTGTTACTTAGAGAAGCTTGTCTCATTCTATCGTTCTGTTCGTTGCCTCTTTATTTGTTTCCATCCATTACAGGAAAGGGCTTCACCTTCGGATTCCTATTGAGAAATGTAGCATATCCAAGCAAGACATTAAAACTCTCCCTCAGAGGTCCATTTATTTCTTTTTTTAAATTCCATTTGCATTGGTTAGGAGAAGGGGATTATTTTAACTGAAATTGCGACAAAGGATTTATTGTCTGATAGTGTTACCACTATTCAAATAATTACTAGCATGCTATCTGCAGATGGTTTTATGTGCTAATATAAAAAGATGGGTTTGTAGTTCTTCTATTATCTAGAACATGATTTTTTAAAAGTCTGGAGATTTTACCAACAAAATTAAGAAAAAATATTTACGCAGCTGAATTCCTTTTGAGCTCAGAATGACTTTAGGAAAATAAATGCAATTTGGGACCTCAGAGACCTGGCTGACTCAGACACTTTTTTGGCTTCCCAAATCTACAGTGGCAGATTATGTGAACAATTGTTGGTTTAGCATCCCATTTGTAAACCAGACATTACTCTTTGCGAATATTTTTTTATTATTATAAGAAAAGAAAAGAAAAGAAAAGAAAAGAAAAGAAAAGAAAAGAAAAGAAAAGAAAAGAAAAGAAAAGAAAAGAAAAGAAAAGAAAAAGAGAACATAAGCCTTTCCTACATAAGGAGCTCCCCAAAGGAACTGCATTGCAGCAAGTTCAAAAAGTTACATGAAATAGAAATGTGCCAGATGTGCCTGGAAGACTGATCAGCACTTCTGATCATCACTTTTCCAGTTTTTGTTATTCTGAAACTCAGAATAATGACTGTCACATTTCAGGCTGATGAAACAATTTTCATCATGTTTGGAGAATAAAGTCAACAGAAATTGTCATATAATACATGAAAATGTTCTCAAGTTCCAAACATTGAGACAGGGCAGTCAAGAGATTATTACCATTAGCAGCAATGTAAACTGGCATAAATGCCCAAGGAAAATTATTCACATCACCTCAAACTTCTTCTTACAGAAGCCTGTGAAATTAGGTTTCTTTCCATTAACAGTTTTAAATACACCAAACTCAGTGCTGACACTACAGTGAACATAATTTTCTGGTTTCACTGTTCTGAAAAAATTGGGGGAAAAAGAGGCCACCACATTAAGGTCTAAGAGATAGAGTGCATTATGGAGCTGAAAGACAGACTTATCAGCCTCATTCTGTTAATCATCGAAGAGATGGAAAATTTCAACATTCAAATATAGAAGGTGCTATTCATTAAAGAAACTTGTTTAGTTTAGACAACAAAAAGCTTGCTTGATTTTGCTAGTGCAAGAAGTGAATTGGTTTTTTCCATCATTATCAACTTCTTTAAACTGAAAATTAAATACTGCCTCAAACAGACTTCTGAATTTCTTCCCACACAGGCTTACTAAACATCCAGATGTTAACCACCTCAATGGTCGATATTTGACCTCCTTCTCTTAATGGTTTCACACTTGATATTTCCCATCTTATGTACCATCTGGTTGCAATGAAAGCATTCCAGGGACTGACATCTTGTCAGTCCAGAAATCTTATTTAAAAACCTGCTTATGCAGCTCTGTAAATGTGTTAGATATTTAGTATCTTGACCACTTCAGCAAAACCTTCCCCTGTGGGATGCAATTTGCTGATTTTGCTGACACTGAAGCTAATATCATTCAGGAAATTTCTTACATCTCTATTGTAGCAGCCTGCTCTGGTATAACGGGTGAGGAAGACCATGAGGCTATATAATTCTGTGATTAACCCAATCCTTCCTTGTTGCAGTATCTTTGTGCAACTTTAGATATCACTCAGATTGGATTCTGTCTTTTTGGGACTTTTTATAGTCATTATGGAGGTCAAACTTCAAAGATACTTCTTGTAAAACCTTGATGAGTAAATACTCATAATAAATTTTCAACAAAGGCACAATTCCAGTCCTCAGAAAAATATCTCAAGTAAAGAACATCTTGTGTAAAACCATCAAAATAGAATAAAAGGATAGTGGGTATATGTAGCATCAGAGTTTTTTTAACCAAAAGTTATTGATGTTTTATTTTTCACATCAGCTCCCCACAGTTTTTGACATTGTTTTTTGTCCCAAGTCATTATCAAAAACTGTTTGAGAGAAAGAACTTGTGCTGTGTTAAATCACTGTGCACATTTGCTCTTTTGGGGCACTTTTTCACTACATGGCACATGGAATTTTTCGCATAAACATGGCCCAAAAGATGTTTTTCTGCTGCTTGTGAAAATGCCCCCTCCCCTTTGTCCTTTCACAACATGAGAGCGCCCCATCTAACAAAACCTTTGGGAACAGTAGCTCACAGAGAGTTGCTGTGAGCAGCTATAGCTTTGATTACGTGGGTCAGTGGACCACAGGATCTTGATCCTGAACTATTTTCCCTGTAACCCTCAAAGTCATGCCATTTTTATGAGAAACCTGAATGGTCCCTGAGAGGAACTTAGGCATACTGAACATACCCAAAGTGGTGGCAATTCTTGGTGGCAGCCCCTGAAGTTATTTAAGAAGCGTATTTCTGTGCAGTTCACAGCCCCTTTTTTGCATATGTACCTCAATTTCCATGTACTCTGCAATATAAACCAATCCAAACTAAACTCATCTCTCTTTTTCACTCTTTCTATCTTAAGGTGAAATACTGCAAGCTAAGACTTGTGAGATTAATGCTGTCCTGGTGATGTTGCAATGATGAGGAGTGACTAAACCAGACAATAAAACTTTTTATTTCCAAGCATTCAACCATGTTGTCAATTGCTCTCAACTGGTGTCATACAGCCCCATGTCTCCAGAGTATAACTGCCCAGAATTTCCAGGCAGCCATGAAAAAGAGTTGTGAAGCTGTAGTTTCTTTGAAGTGGCATGAGCTCATTTTTAAAATAGCTTTGAGCCATCACCCATATTTCCAACTGTTGTTTTACCAGGTCAGTGATTTCCACCTCAGGGGGCTGTCTAACTCATCTCTGCTGTCCCATGACTGGGTCAGCTCTAGCTGCATCATTCCTGATCAACATTTAACCAGACTGCTCCTAGCGGTCTCCAAAATACTTTTCCTCTGGTCATTTACCTCATTCTTTGCTTCCCATGCTCCTAGGAGTGTCCTAGCTGATGTTCAACCCACAGACATTTTTCTTACCCTATGGGTATGAAATATGATTGTACTCTTCACCTTACCAGCAGTTTTTCTTGGTTTGGAAACCTGAGATGTCCCTGATTAGCCATTCCTTCTTCAGGAAAAACACAAATAAATCCAATCGTTCTTCCAAGACTGTATTTTCCAGGCTCATGCTCTTTGTCATTTCTCTGTACTTTTTCTAAGTAGTTATGTTCTTCTTAATGTGCAAGCCCCCCAGCTAGACACAGCTGGGTTGTCTAGACCAGCTGTGGTTGTACTGTAGCACAATGTTTGGGCTTTTCCATCTTATCTTATTGGCCATCCTCTATGAAGCCCAGTTTTTGCTTTTCTTGTAGCTCTGCAATTCTTTTGACTCATATTCAGCTTGCAGGCCCTTTCCTACTGGTGTGCTGCCTAGTTTCCACTCAGTATCTGCACACCCCACGCTTGTCCCCTTTGAAAAATGTTTTGTTTCATTTTGTTTCCATGATGTGTTTCCAATATGGCAAGATTTCTTTGAGGTCTAACCTTGCACTTCTCCCCAGCTTGGTGTCATTTGCACATTTATTTCCTTATTATATCCTTGTGCTATTACCTTACTCTATCCTTGGGCCAGACCTGGAAATACTGCATTGTATCAGACTCAGATTAAATCCCTGTGAAACTCTCGCTGCATCCCTTTGACTTCACAGCTTATGTGGTTTTCTAGAAGCTTTGCCTTGCCCCAGAATCTTCCATTTGTCTTGACCATGCTTCTCTAACTTATGAGTGTTATGTTCAAGATGCATGACACCTACTGCTTTTGCTTTGCCCACAAAATCTACAACTGTGGGAAATTAAATTGGCTTGACAGACAACTAATAGCAGAGAAAGGTAATTAAATGCTATGGTGAACATCAATCAGTTAGATCTTCTGTAGAAGGACCATCTTGACTGATATTTCATATTGGAAATAAATTAAATTTCAAAAAATACACCCTGACAATATACTTATTGTCATAAGTAGCATATCACCAATTTTCAGCCCAGCAGCTGCAGACCACCCTCGGGGGGAAGGTCCACCAGCCATGAAAGAGATTTGCTTGAACACTCACACCAGGTGTGAAATATGGGGAGGGTGTTGTAGCCCTTCTTAAATTGGGGCAGGGCTGGCAGTGTGGGAGACAAGGGTAAGTGCTCTGGCAGTCACATTTTTAACATTTGTGGATTTTATATGTGTGTATGAGCCAAACTGAAACCTCATGACATGTCTTAGACACTGGTAGCTGTTGTGGCAAAAGCCGGTCACGAAATCCCAAACCCCAAAATCCAAGACTTTGTTTACCCAATAGCAGATGGATGTAACACATCTGCTTTTGAAAGGTTTTGTTGCTGGGATTTTTTGTAAAAAACAGAAGATCCCAGAAATATGACACTCTCATCAAACATTTGGTTATAAATGATGCTTAATTAGGCAAAGAAAATATTCCCAGGGCTTCACTAACCACAAGTCAAATTTAAAAAATGGAGCAGCTGCATTCCTTGTTTTGGGGGACTACTCCACATTTGAAGCTACAAGTGTTTCCTCACACTCACATTACATGAATCCATTATAATCATCTACAAAATAAAGGGAAATAGATTTGTTTTTCTCTGTATGAATAAGCAGCTTTCTTAAATTCACCTTTCCTACAAATCAAGAGAGCACTAGGATTTCTTGGACCACAAAGGTCAGGTCCTTGTATTACTACACTTCCCTTTCACAAGCACAGGGTTGCTCCATCTTAAAAATAATAATGTTGTTTTGCCTCCCACTGCTCCTATGAATAGGGTGTTGCAAGATCCCCTTACTCTAACAGTTAGACAGCTCCTACTTTCCAGCTTGAATTTATTCATGCCTAGTTTATAATCTTTTGCTGTACTTTATCAAGGAGCACAAGCTCAGTTGTGGGGGTCCATGTTAGTTGCATCTGGTGGTGCATGCCTCTCTTCCCCTGTTTCCACTTCAGCCCTACCAGGAATGGATATTCAGTGAAGAAAATCAGTGGGGAAAGCCACAAGGGTTATGCTGGAATCTTGCAAGTACTGAATGTAACATTAACTGGGCAATGTCTGAGTCAGTGAAGCAAAGCATTCACCCTAGGATTGATTATCTTTCCCATCACTGTCAGCCACTTCAGCTCTCTCACAGAAATTCATTCAGCATGGTTAAAATTTCTGGGAAGGGAAGATTTTCTCTGTTGTCTGTCCAAGTCCACAGCTCTTAGAGTGGAAAACAAGGACGAGTCACTTTTAGCAGATGGCTAATGGAACTTGTCTTTATCCTTGAAATCTTTTCTTCTCATACACAGGGTTCACATGTGCTGTGCTACTGTCATGATCATGGTGTGTTAGCACTGCCCAGGAGACATTCCAATCTCAAATATAATTCTTTCGGTCCACAGGGAGACTCCATAGGTCTCCACTAGCCTTCCTTGAGATGTCCTTCACCAGGGCATTGAGCAGTAACAATGATGTGAGACATGGGGAAGGCATGACCCAAAAATAGCGGAAGTCTGTGAATGTTTGTGCTCTAAAGCTGCCTGAGCATTCAGCTGTACAGCACTGCTCAGCCAGGCTCCTCAGGCCAAAGTAACCTGGCAGGGTGATCTGGGGTGGGACCTGAGTGTAGCCTCCTGGGGTGGAGGAGGAGGAGATGGGTACCAAGAAGAGGGCATCGTCCTGAAGGCTTTCAAGCCTCAAAAGGACACAGGCTGGTGCAATGTGGTCTGAACTCAGCTCTGACCCTTCTTTGAGCAGAGACCTCCTGAGATCCCTCCCTGCCTGAGGGACTCTGAGAGTCTGCACACACAGAAGACACAGATGGGTCATCTAATCCATGATCAGCTCATGGCTAACATCCTTCATGTAAATAAATTCCCAAGTGTCAGCCACTAACAAGCTCTACAATTGAGAGGTGGAAATGAAGAAAGATAACTATTCCAACACTACAAATACAGAAAACAAGATGAAACAGTCTTGGTTACTTCAAAGTAGATACTGGGTATTGGAAAACTGAATCATGCTGAAGAGCTGTGTAAAATAAGTTGGCCTGTGCCTTCAGTTACAGAGACTTCATTGCCTCACGCTGAGATTCTGGCAAGCGTATTTCCTGGATATCATCTATTGGAAAATGGTTGATTCGTCTTTGACACAGCATCGGATCATCTTTGGAATTTAAGTTTCCTTATGTTTGGCAAGCAATTTGAATTATTAAGAAATGGCAATATCAGAATACAAGTGTTGAATAATAAATTCTATGACTACATTGTCCAAGTGACAGACCTGTGCAGTATCACCTGTTTTAATGCTGTCTATTTTTAAGCCTAGAAAAGCATTTTATTTCTGCGTAATACTATTATTTTCTGTCAAATTTCCCAGCAGAATATTTCTAGATTCCACAACTTCTCCAGAAAGGACTTTGCACCTATAATGTTACAGGTAGGAGAATTTCTAAAACCAGTGTTGCCATTGCTGACCTCACTTGTTATATGATCATTTCAGAAGCTGATAATTCTTTAACTGTCTTGACATGATGGCATTTAAAATAAATTTATCCAGAATTATTCCTTCATTGTACTGAGCCTTACAGTCAAAAATCAAAACCTCAGAGTGCACATTGTTTGGCCTTTGCTTAGATAATAAAAAGGCAAAGCATGTTGCTGCAGCACAATACATTTGCCACATTCCTTCAGTTTGTTCCATAACTCTCGTGCTAATGCCTGTTCCAAGCAGAATGGGTTCTGTATTGATTTCATGCAATTCACTTGAGTAAATTCACAAGGCATAAATGTTTAATGTGACTAGACTATTTCTCCCAAACAAAACTTAAGTTAAAAAGTACAAAAGAACCAGAAAATGTGTACCCTTCCCAAATTAAACATCATACCATTGCATGTCTTGGCTGTCTCCAATAAAGGCCGTAGACTATAATATTACAGTACTTTTAAACCTTTCACATTCCTGTGAATGCATGTAGATTGCATGTCTATTTCTGACGGGCACAACTCAATTTGTTGCATAGACTATATTGAAATATTCAGCACAAAGGTCAAGTTTTGAAGGAAATTTTCTTTATATTTCAGTTTTCTTTCTGTTTTCATTTGGCAGGTCTCAGTTCCTGCTCTTCCATTTTCAAATGCCCTAAACACCTCGAGGCTGTAACAAGCTGAGACTCAGCCTTCACACATCATTGTTGTGCTGGTGGAGAAAGGATTGAGCATGAAAACCAAAGTCAGGGTACAGCTGGTGGCATCATAGGTCTTTTGCAAGCCTTGCTGAAGCTTTTTGAATATTCAGTCTGGGAAAACGTCAATGCTAAAAAAGGTATTATCCTGTGAAAAGCAATGGTTTTGTTGCAGTTTACTTCACCAGCCCTTAGTCCTTAAACTCACTTTGTTGCCATTCTGTTGCAAATCAGACTTCTTCAACCATTACTCCGTCAAAAACCTGCAAGAAGTATCCCTATTCCTCTTACTGCGACAAAACACTTTATTCCCTCATTCTCAATTTCATCAGCCACTGCTGAACTTTACCCCAGGCATTTTCCAGGGTTAGTCCCATGCCCCATTCCTGGTCCAGCACTTGAAGACCTCTCAAAATGTCTGAATTGCTTCCCACAAGCAACATGCTGGCTTCATTGGATGCTGGAGTGGACGCCTCTGTCTCACAGCAAACTTCTGATGTCTCAGCCATGCAGGGCCACCAGTGCAGAGAGAGCATGGAGCCACTCAAGCATAAAGGGTGAGTCCTGGGAGAACTTGGTTCTGCCACAGCTGTGTGTTCCGCTCAGTCAACTTCTCTGATGTACACATACCAAGGTGGCTGAGCAAACTTATGGTGCTAATACCAACATATCTTTCTGGAGCTTAGTTGAGGAAGCCACCTATTGACCCTGGTTGTGTCTTCTTGGGGTGCACTGCTCAGTTCTGATCTCTAGCAAGCCAATAGTCATGGACTCTTTGCCCAATTGGACTTGCCACGTGGCTGCTGCCATAATACTCTGTCTTTTCACTACAGCTGGATTCATATTTTGAAAACTCTGGTTTCCATTCTTCAGGAATTTATTACACAATCATATTAATGGTACTTCTTATTTATCTATAAAAGTCGTATCTGTGAATTTTAGAAGTGGAAGTGGAAGTGGAGTGCATTTTCCCACTGGGGAAATGCCCACTAGGGTTTACTTATATACCCAAAGTAGCCTCAGAGATTTTTTGAGAACTTTACTTGTAAAGTTCAGTCATTAATAACTGACAGGCTATATGTTCTAGTAGAAATATCATCATTTTACATTTTTTCAAGTAAAACCAGATTCCATGTAAAAATCATACCTTGTCAGTTATTCAGACAATCTGATTTATAGGCATCGCTGTGTTTGCTGCTAGTCACTGATTGCACGCTGGTACTTCTCTGTGTGTTCGTAACACTGTCTCACTTCATGGCAATAAAATCTTGTGTGTAGCACTTCTACTGGTCTTTCCCTCATGTTTTGGATAGAAGTTGGTTATAGCTAGTCACTCAAAGCCACATCCTCTACTTCATAGAAATGTGTTTAAATAAATTAGCCATTAATTTTGACAGTAAAGCGCATTACCTTTCTTTTTTCTGCATCCACATATCAGTTTGATGAAAAATATAGAAAATAGAAACAGAAATGGTACCATTTTGTCATCATCTTTTTATGTTGGGTAAAAACTTTCACAGGTGATATAGTGTATTGAAAGATTTAAGTGGGTTGATCCTGTCTCAGGATGAGATTTTATGTACAGTACTTCTTGCCAGACAATATAACTGTGCATATATATAGTATAAAAGTATACAGAATACCAGACTGTACTCAATTTATGGAAATATTATTTTTTCCCACCTCTTTTTCCAACAAGGTACAGTATCCCTCTGTACACAACAAGAATTTCCATCAAGCTCTATTCCCAGTAGTCTGGAACTCATTCTTGTCATGTGCTGCTGAAGAAGAAATAATCATGTATTTAGTTTGTCTGGGAAGGCAAAGGCTACTAACCACAGGGCCTGGAAGAGATGGGATGTTTTGGAATTTCTAGAAAAGGACAGTGGTTTGATTTGCATAGTTTTGCTGCTGACTGGTGGCACGGAATTCGGACAGCATCTGTTTCATTGCATCACCATTACTGGACATCACGTGATATGATAAGGCTGACCCACCCTGGAATGACTAATCGAGTGGGATGCTTTAAAAGGTTTTTTTTCTTTTTTACAACCCTCAATTACAGAAACCACATTTTCCAGGGTGAAAAACAGTAACTTTTAAGCATGTGTGAATGTGTATGTGTGTTGCGCTTTTTGCCTTTTGGATTTTTTTTTGTTTCTAACAAAAAAGGCTCTCCTGCCCACTAAAGAATTTGGTCAGAGAGACTTTTTGTTTTTAAACCTGTAGTGAATCAACATGAATCATCTAATTTTAGCCATCATCTTTATAGTTTGAAGCAGAAAGTAAGACTTACTCTCTAGGTAGGGCAAAAATGTATTTCCTGGCTCATGCAGCTTGTCGCCCCATTTGTTTGAGATACGCAGCCACGTTACTCTTCCCACTTTCAGCCATGCCTATTGGAACTGCAGCTACACCATTTCCCAAGAATATGCTTGGGACGTCAGCTAACCTTTAAATATTAAAAATGGAGAGTGGCTTTGCAAACTTATGCCAAAATGGAAAGGTGTAAGGAAACCGCAGTCTGGAACAAGAGAACTTGACGTTCCTAATGCTGAGGCCTCTCTGCATCTTTCAGCACTGAGGCCATGGGTGGTTTCTAGAAATAATATTGTGTTTGTAGCTGTGCACTGTTAGAAAATGGTTTTCAGACGTACCTGTTTATAACAAAGCCCCAAGCAATAAGCAACCGTCTTTTTCCTGCTGAAATCGGCATGCTTAACCCCTCAGTAAGGTCTAGGTCACATCCCTGCAGGACACATGTTCTAGTGACCTTGGCAGAGCCTAACTTAAGCATGCAGCAGCAGACTGAGCATAGCACAGCCACCATTTATTTAAGATATTCAGGTCCGTTTAGAGCTCTTTAGCTGTTTTGTACGAGTTTGAGAGTTAAAGTTGACGTTTGTCACAGCTGAGGTCTTCTATGTAAATTTATCATGGGGCAGATTGAAATGACATCCTACTAGACACCACAGGACAATAATAACTATCCTTCCAGCATGGTTGTTTAGGCTAAGTAGAACAGGCAAACAGTTGCTGAGCCAGGTTTTGGACTGCTGAATTTGGAGATTACTGTCTAACAGGCAGCCTATGGAAAACCCCCAATCTTCACAGAGATTGAGAGGCCAGAAATCTGATGTGGCAGGATCCATGATGTCTGACCATATCCATAAATAAGTTTGGGACTTTACAGACCATCTTTATATGTGACGCATATGGTTGGGGTTTTTGGTTATTGTTTCTTTGTCTTCAATCAGGTTTGAATCTACTCAAAACTGGGGAATGGGAAGAGGGATTTCTTTGTTCACAGCATCTATCCAAGAACATATCTCCAGAGTAGTTATCCACCCTCTTCTTGGAGCTTCAAGGCTTCTCCTGTATGTTTTGGAAAAATAAGGTTTTGGCACCAGCATGGTAATGAACCCTGTGTTAGCAACATGATCAGTCTTTCTCTGCCTGAAGGCACTGGGAAGACAGAACAGACTATTATTTTAGTGGTCTAATATTTTACACAGAAAAATGTGAAGAAATGTCCTTCTTCCACTTCAATTTTATCTAAAATTCCTTCTAGCCATATGTATTGGGAAGTGCTCTTGGACATGAAAACACCACCCTCATAGACAGTTTAAGGGATGAAACATCCTTTCTGTGATTTCCTAACCTGCTTCATACACACTTTCTTGACAGTTGTAGAGAGGGACAACATATTTTCTGCAACATATTTTCTGCAACAACATATTAACTCTTATGCCACCCAAGTTAATTTAAACAATTACAAAAGACCTCTCACCTCTCTGAAAACCTCCCCCTTTAACTATCCTCAGAGGGGAAGTCTGCAGCTGGATTTCTAGGGATGCTAAAATACAAGCGAACTCTTTCTGGCAAATCCTGGGTACATAAAAATCCATTCAAATCCGAGAGAACAGTTGGAAAAGCACAGCTTTCTAACTTTCCTCCAGGGCTTATATTCCTGTCAGGTATACACTCTAAAACAATGGAGAGGGGTTGTGGTTTGTATCTTGTAGTCAACTGGTGGATTTGAGCTGCCTTAAGGGCCTCCACAAGCTGTCAAAAGAAAACAGATGGTTGCTACTGTGGCTGCAGCCCAGGGAATCCCTTGGGCCACTGGTCACAGTCTTCACACCCCAAGCTTCAAACTCACAGTAACAAAACAACTTCCAGCCAGAGAGCTGAAGGGAGACAGGTCCTATAAAAGCATCCCAATATGTTATGGGAAGGATCCCAGTCTGCTGTAAAGGTAACAGTCTGTCCGCAAAAACCACTGGTATTTTAGGGAGTTTTTCTGCTCACTACAACAACTCCTTTGAATCCATAAAGACAGGGCTGACAGGGAGCAGAGCAAGTGCAGGACAACCTTCACCACCTCCCACTCTGGCTGCACCATTTTCCCAAGGGACATCTGAAACAACAGAGCTCGCATCAAGTTGGGGATCTCAAGAAAAGATAAATATGTCCCAAGCTTTGCCTGCTTAATGGAAAGGGACTGGCCTCTAGGCAAATGGCCTAAGACTGCCCCTAAAATTAACTGCAGACAAAGCCCAGGATGTGTAGCAAAAACTACATGCTCTCTTCTTCTGTTTCTTCACTAGAAACTATTTCCTAACTGACAATATAGCTGGAAAGTTATAAAGAATTCAAGAAGCAGTATGCAGCCCTTCTCCTTGCTGCTAGTCCTGCAAGATGGTCTGACTTCAGGAACTTTGGAGGACTAGTCAAAGTTTCCGGACAACACAAAATACTCTGCCATGCCTTAGCACACTGCCTTGATGGGCTGAGCAGGTGAGCCTCTGCTTCCAGGGCTGCTTCCAGAACATGCATCTGCTGCCCTCTCCTGCTCCTGCTGAAGTATCCTGGGATGCTGATGCTTTTTCCGGTCTCAGCAGGGCTTGAAGAAGGTACCCCGGGCTGCACTTTCAAGGACCATTTGGTCCCTATTAGCAGCTCTGACAGCAGTTCCCCACCTCCTCTTAGGGCGAGACAATAGGGATTGCATGTTAAGGGCTGCTCACAGACTTACCAGCCAAAGCTTTTGGGCTTCCTATTCTTTAGGACAGCAAAATGGATTTTTTTGAAAAAGGAGTTTTGAAAAATTAGTTATTTATGCTTTTGTAAAAATCTGACATACATTTGGAGATACTGATGATGTTTTTGTGCTGGGTTTCCAGTTTGTGCTTTACCACAAATTTCCTATGGCTATAAAGGCAAATACAAGCATGTAATTAACATGGTTTTCATCATCTAGTGGCATTAACTGGCTGGTTATGGTGGCTTTTGTACTCCAGTTCCTAGCCACATTCTAACATTCACTCATAAGTTTGGTCCCTGAGTCAGATCCATAGTTCATGTCTTATCATGGTAGAGTAATGTTTCCTTTAGCTCTTCTGTACCTTGCCAACCCTGTGTTTGCTTGCAGTTACTGTATACATACCCCAAAAAAACCCTAAAGCAAAACTAAGGGTAAACACAGAGAAAACTCAGCATGGATACTGGCAAATGTCTGATTTAGAAGAAATATGTGCTTTGATTAGGACTGTTATTAGATGAGCTTTTAAGGCATTGGGTAGAGTACAACAAAGCAACCATTTTGCAGGGAATTCACAGGAGGTTAAGTGAAGAGTTTGGTAAATATCCACACCCACTGACTGGAAAGGGGTCCGGCAGAAAAGGGCCTGAGGTTGCTGGTCAATGACTGAACATGAGCCAGTGTGTTCCCAGCTGGTCAAGAAGGCCAGCAACATCCCAGCCTGTATAAAAAACAGTGTGGCCAGCAGGACCAGGGCAGTGATTGTCCACTGTACTTGGGATTGGTGAGGCTGTGCCTCAAATTCGGTGCTCAGTTATGGGGACCTCACTACAAGAAAGATACTTGAGGTACTGGAATGTGTCCAGAGAAGGACATCAAGGCTCGGGAAGGGTCTAGAGTGCAAATCATATCAGGAGAAGAGGAAGCTCAACCTGCCTGAATGGAGGTTGTAGCACAATGAGGATCAATCTCTTCTCCCAGGCAGCCAGTGACAGGACAAAGGGATAGTCTCAAGCTGCATCAGAGTAAGTTCAGGTTGGACATCAGAAGGAATTCACAGAAAGGATGGTCAAGCACTGGAACAAGCTGCCCAGGGAGATGGTGGAGTCACTAGCCTTGGAAGTGTTCAAGAAATGACTGGACTTAGTTCTTTGGCACTTAGTTCTTTGGTTTAGTTGGAGTGGTGGTGTTTGGTCAAAGGTTGGGCTCAGTTATCTTGGAGGTCGTTTCCAGCCTTAATGATTCTATGATTTTTTTTCCCAGCAGAAATGGTCTGGCCATGGAGATGGTAGTGGAGCTCAATAGCTAAGCCTCTTCTCTGGGAACAGATGATAGCGACAAACAAATAGGAAGGCAAAACCTTCTTTGCACTCCTGAGCACTTGCACATAAATCTGTGCTTTACTACATTCAAAAGAGATTAGGTTGCCTTTTCTATCATTCATTTGATATAATTTCCATTTTCATTTAAGGAGCAATGACTTGAGAATTTTTAATGGGGATAATTAAGTTTTGATCAATGAACAGTCTCATGATAAAAAACATTCTAAATCATTCGCCAACCCATACACAAATATATTTTTTATTTCTTAAATAATACTAAATAATTATTAAATTAGTAATATTTATCAAATGAGGCAATAAAATCAGTGGAACCTAACTTAAAATGCGCCTTGATAACACATTAGTAGAGCTCTTCTGGTTGTAGGTGCAAAACGTGAAAAGAACTTGATAGAAGAGCAAGCAAACTTAGCACAGTTGGACCAACCTTAATAAAAGTCTTGCTGCCTTTCCATTTGGACTGTAATTGAAGCCTGTGAGTGCATGAATCTTGACACAAAACTTTAACTGAGTACGTCACAGGCTTTTAAGAGTGCCAGATAGCCTTTTGTGTAAGGGAAGTTTAACTGTGATCTCGAAGGAAGGGGAAGGAAATTTCATGAAAATGAAAGCAGAAAGTTACTCTCATCTTCATAAACAGTTCCTGCTCAGAAACTCTGTGGATACAGATTGTCTGTAATATATAAAGACAACACAGCTGAAGAGACAAGTTTTTGTCAATATACAATTATCTGCAAGAGATAACTTTTCTGCAGTGCTCTGACACAGTAAGTGAGCTGAGTAACTCAACTGTCTCTGTCACACTGCCCACTTTCCTTCCTGAACTGAAAACTGCTCCTTGGGCGAGTCTGGCAGCCAGGATTTTACAGACTAAAACATGAAGCACTGTCTGGCTTGATCAAAAGAAACATGAACCAGTAGAGTAGCATAAAGGTCTTCACATATTCTGGGATAAGACACAAGCAGCTTTATCCTCCAGACTTTGACGTAGTACTACAGGATGATTCACACTGAACAGAATAAAAATGCCAGGCAATTTATGACTACTGGTGAGTGATCTTTGCTCTTTCCTCCCCATCCTTGCTTTTCTTCCTTTCCAGGTCCAAGAGGTTGGCTGATTTACGGACCTGTAGCACCAAGTATATAATTTCCACTGCTGCTGCAAAAAGTTTAAAAAGTTTTCCCAGACGACATTGTAAGCAAGCAACTGCAGTTCACTGTCTCGGGATCATTATTCGCAATGAGTTCTAACTCAGCACCAAGGTCACATAGTCTATAAACCTGTTCCTTTTGTCTATAAACTGAGGTACTCGGAGCCTTGTTCCCCACTTGAATGTCTTTTTTTTTTTTTTTTTTTTTTTTTTTTTTTTTTTTAACATGTGAAGGTAATACCTCTGAGGTTCAGTGTGAGGAGTCTTGGAATATTAATAAAAAACGGAATCACAAAGGTTATGGCAAGTACCCAATGCACAAGTGAACAACCTGAGTTGTTTTTAAACTCTGCTTTCTGCCCAAGCACTATACAACACTAGAAAGCTGTATAGTCTAACTTTGACTCAGGTCTGGCAGGTGGAACAGTTATTAAAAGAAAGGCTGCAGTGCCTGGAGGTTTCATTTCCTTGTACAAACATGAGGGTACATTGGAGCATGTGGTGTTGATGATACTGTGGGGACAAAGCACAAACTACTCAGGCCATTAAAAACCCACATCCCAGACTACGCCACATGGCAGCACAGAAGAAAACCCAAGCATTTCTTGCTAACACAAACCAATTAAATTATTTTTAGCTTCTACAAAAACAAAAAACACAGCAAAAAGGCAGCCACACTGGTCACTAAGACAATAAGCATTTCTAAGATTAGTCTTGAAATTCTCTAAATATGTGCACTCCTCTCCCCCACCTCCCAAAAAGAAAATCATAGTAACTATTAGAGTGTCGGCATTTATTACTAAAGATTACTAAGATTACTAATGATCTAAAGATCATAACATAAAAGTTTAGATTTAACGTTGATTGGTTTACTTTTCCTTCTGCTGTGCAGAAGGAATGGTTTTGCTCTTCTTTACTCCTAATACAATGACCTATGTGACCACTTTCTATGGCTGCATATTTAGTAGGGTGAGATAAATATACATTTATTTGATACATTTTATTTTCTTGAGAAACAAATTAATGTGTGTGGGTTTTTGCATATAGATATGCGTACATATGTAATTATAAGCATGTGTGTGTTTGCAGATGCGTAGCTAAGAGTCAAATGTATGGACATCATGGGCAAAATACAAGGACAGGTGACTAGGAAAACCTTCTTTCAAAATCTCTATGCTTATAAGATATGCTTAAAAGCAGCCCTGAGATTTTGGGGTAAATTGCAAAGCACAGTGCACATTCATGCAGTGGAAATACCCACTGAATGAGCCATGACAATATTCATTAAAGAAAAAAAAAAACTTGTGAAAGACTATGGTTGGCTATCATATGGCTCCTAGAAACAGCAGACAAAAAACCAGCTGGACTTCAGATAACATGGGTTAGTGCTCTTTGAAAATTTCCCCTGGCAATATAAAAGGAGAAATTTCTGTTCTATTAACATGCAGTGACATCAGCTCTTACTTCTATGGCCTGAAATTTAGCTTGGTGATGGCTGCTGTAAATTTTGAAAAAATAAAGACATAGTTATATATTTTCAAACTCTTTGCATCCATCACCTGCATGTAGTTCTCAGAACTGCCAGCTTAAGCAAAAACCCTTTGCCTTGCTGAGGTTTGGCTGATGGCCTGGGGCAAGAGCAGCTCCCTCTGAGAATTCAGGGTATCTGGCTGCTGTCTCCATCTGAGCCCTGGATGGCTCACAGAGGAATCTTTGGAAAGCCTATGCACATGGACCAGTGAGTGGTCCTATATAGATCTAATTTGTGTCCCTAGTTACTCTATTTTGGTATATTTCACTTGAAAATCATGGGGTTCCTAAAGGTGGAGACTCAGGTATTTACTATCCTGTGGGGAAAACCATAGGCAAATCCACTGTGCACAATATGCCTGGAGTGAATGACCACCCTAATTAGAGGCTAAAGCCGTAGATCAGCAAAACATTGGGCAAAGAGGGTTTTTTAAGAAAGGAAAAGGCTCCTTTTAGGAAACCTTCATTTTTTATGTGGCAAGGACTCTGTGTGGATCCCACATGCCACTGCACCCTCTTTAAGGAAATCACTGACTGACACAGACTGCTACAAGGTCCACCCCAACCACCATGACTAGAGCATATCACTAGCAACAAGCAGAGCAAGCAAGCCAAATAGCTGCAAGGATGCTCAGCAGAGGAAATGGGCTTTCATGGTGAAAAGCACAACCAGTGGATAACCTTGGTACAGTAAAGCTCAGTAAAAATACATCTCTATGGCCTGTGACAACTTTCCCCACCACAGTACCAAGAGGTGAAAAAATAAAATTTTACAGCCATATGTCCTCCACAACCAGTCTTCACTGTGTGGGATGACATATGGTGCAGGATAGATTTTTCTGGAAAACAGTCACTGACTACGTCAATTGTGACCAAGAATTCATTGGAGATAAACACATGCATCAAAGCATTATTGTTGGGACATTTATTGACATTGCTCTGGTGGCTTTGGAAGGGCTTCTTGTTCTGCTTCTCATGCTCTTTCCATGGTTTAGGTTGCTTGCCATTAACACAGTCCTTTGTCTTCATGGCAAGGCTTGGCTCAGCAGCATCTGTTCCTCCAGCTCTATTTGAACACCAAGGAAAAGAAATCACTGTCCTCCCCTCATTTCCTGCTCCCAGCACAGCAGCGTTGCCTGGCACAGTCCATCACCTTCAGTGATCTCCTTCTATGTAGGCTGGATAAGCCTTGCACACTCAGTTGATACATCTCAGTAATATTTTCTCTCCATTTTCTGCACCAAGAACTTGATATGGGCTGTTCCTGTGATGATCATAAAGAAACCAAATCCATGTCCATCCATACATTGTGCTGTTTGGTTTTTCAACTTCTGGTGGTTACAGGCTATGAATCATCTAAATTTGTCTTCTCTTTCAACTTCTTGGTTGTTAGTTCCTTTCCTAGCAGTGGTAGTATTCTTTAAATCTGAGTTTCTTCCTTTTTATCCTTGATTCTTTGCAGTAACAGTACTTATTTTTTTCAAATTACAAGGGTTTTGTTATTATGAAAACACTTTGAATAAAAATGCCTTCCAGAAGCAAAGAAAACATGGCAAATTCAATGCACGAAATAAACACTGTGTATCGTGCCACTGATTACAAGACTATCCAAGCAAGTTACTGAACACCCTTTTAAAATATTTTGTTGGAAAAGCAGTTTTGTTAGACTACTGGCTTTGATGTCTAATTTCACGGAATCTGTCTGAGCAATCACTTCCTTAGCAAAGGCTGATCAAGGAGGGCAAAGCCCAATAGCCAGTCCATAGAATGTACCTCATAAAGACATTTAAATACGGATCTTTAAAACAATAATGATTGTAATTAATCGGCAACATTAGTGCTTTCCTTTTTTAAGGATTTTAATTTCACCTGAGTGAGTTTCAAGTCTCCCTTTAGTTTATGCCAAAATATGGTCTAAAATTCTGGCCTGACAATTCATGTTGCTGACTCCAGGGAAAATGGAGCTGCTTATTCTAATTAAAACAAAATATTCTATAGTCTAGGTTAACAATTATTTTTGAAGACCAGCAATTTCACGGATCTTATCTTCCTTTTGCTTCAAATTTAGTGATGACTCTGCTGTCTGTCTTCCAACCTCATCCTTCAACACCCTGCTCTCCCAGTGAGTCACTTCAGAAAATTCCCCAGAAATTGTCTTGTGTACTGATTTATGTCTAACTAAGACAGCAGCTGCCTGGGCTGCTGCTGCCTGTCAAATATGGCACTTATTTTAATGGGTCAATTGCACGGGTATTATCTATGAACCTATTTAACTCTTTCCTTATTTCTGCATATAATTAAATAAAAATTCTGTTGTAAAAGATTTAAAAAAATCAGGATAATTCTTACTGGTTTTGTAATGTTCAAGAAACCTTTTACATTAATCCTATAATATTGCATTTCATTGCTGGTGTAGATTTTGGCAGAACAAAGGTGCTAAAATTCATTATATTCCATTTAACAAGAAAAATGGCTTCAAAATCCCCAGTTACATTTAATTTTTTAATTTTGTGAAACTAAAAAATATTAATGCATATTAAGCATAAGAATTTTTAATAAGCTTAGGGAAAGCTTCTATTGCTTACTGTGCTGTATACTAGGGCCATGCTGACCATATGAGTACATAGTCTCCCTTTGTGACCGAAAGTTGTCTCAGAAATATTTTTTGGTCACAACCAATATAAAGTTTCCAACCCCATTTTGACCACTGGAAAACAAATGGATTTATTTTATGCCTATTCATTGTAACAAGACCCTATGTCCACATTGTGATATTTTGCTTTGGTTTCCTCCATAGCAAATGATGGGAGGAAGCACAGTTAATCTAGAAAGGGTTAAAGTTTACAAGTTAAGTGGCTGGTGAATTGCACTTCATGGAAGTTATAAGCATATTGTCCAGATACATAATGCCAAAACCCTTATTCAAAAGCCTAGAGGTGAAACCCTGTTGCTCTCAGTCTAATATTTTCCATGTTTATAATCCCTGACTTTATCACATACATACATAAATTTCTACATTACATTTTTCTGAATGAAAGGATTTGAAGTTCTGTAGCATATGCTTTTTTAAAAAAGACAAAGAACAACTTTGCATTTAAAATATACGTA
The DNA here is from genome assembly GCF_009819655.1 of Sylvia atricapilla. Lineage (NCBI taxonomy): Eukaryota > Metazoa > Chordata > Aves > Passeriformes > Sylviidae > Sylvia > Sylvia atricapilla. The sequence continues at coordinate 48,013,503 of NC_089140.1, forward strand.
CTTTGTATATGCACTTTCGTATATGAAACTGATTAAGTCCTTTTAGGCTAGGAGAAATCTCAGATGTGTTCCAACAAACTTCAGGTGTGACAGCAGTATTTACCCCAAGGGTTTTTTGAGCAAAGAGGAAAACTCAGTTTCCTTGCCCAAACCACAAAGATGTAAGACATTCAAGAAAGCAAACAATTTGTGGAGACAGTGGACAACTTCAGCACCTTTGGCCTGGAAGAGCATAGAAAGTGACATCTGTAGAACCGGCTTAAAACCTTCAGCAGTTGGGCAGGATTCAGTGAAAAAAGTGAAACTTCACATCAGAGTTCAGATCTCTCATATCTGCATTCTGACAAAATTTATTTAGGCATATGAATGAAGCACAAGAAATGGAGCACAGACCCTGGAAAAAATTACATAGTTAGATCAATTTTTATCAAATAGTCAGGTACCAGGAGAACTTCCTAAATACAGCCATGCCATGAAAATACGGACAAGTCTGAATGCATGTGTGTCTAGTAAGAAATGGCTGACAGAGATAAGTAATTCAGATTCTTCCGCCCCAGAGATGTAACAAGAAAAAGATTTGGAAGGATTTAATTCCTCAGTATTCATCAAGGGCATTCTTTGATCAAGTTGCCTAGGAACAAACATTCTCACATTGGACCTTGAGGGTCAAAATAAACTCACTGAGCCTAAAACTAGTCCTAGGCTTGCTTCAATCATTGGAGGGCCTCTGAAACCCTCTGAATAATACAACACTGTCCTCATTCAAGGACAACTGACACTACTGACCTTGGCTGCTGAAATATAGATGCTGATATCCTTAATCCCCTTTTAGACTCCTAAACCTTGTTCTTCCTCTTAATCCTTTCATACAGGAGTTACCAGACTTCAGACAGATCTGGAAGACCTCAGGACTTGGGGAGGCACAAAATTGTTTTTGCAGGTCTCTCCTCTTGCTGTGTGACTGAAGAACCTGCCCAGAGACAGAGAGAAAGCAGAGCCATGGATCATAGCTGCGTGCTCTACAAAGGGCGTGATCAGCCCCAGAGAGTCTTAACCACATTTGTGAACATAAAACTACTCCAGACTGACTAGACCTTCACCAGATTTACTGATCTGTAGATATAATTTCTATCAGGAGTTCAATACATCAGGTCAAGCTTTGCAAGTGGGAAATAGCAAATTCATCACAAATAGACATTGATTTCAGTTAGTTAAATGGGTCTTTATGGTAATGTTGATGTGTAAAAGACAGTTGAATTTCAGGATTATAAATAAGATTCAATTTCCCAACAGATTCTATTTGAGCTCAAATACATCAACGGACCCTGCCAAATATGCATGCCCAGTGCTCATGATACAAAACCAAAGCAAGTACTGCATTCAATGTTACGCTAATCACTTGGAGTACATTTAATGTGGAATATATACTGCTCATAGGTTTGTGCTTTTTTTGTCTGGTTGGTTCAGCTGTGTGTGTCAGTAGGTCTTCCACAGTGGGAAAAAAACCAAACACCTTGCTTTTTGAGTGTTACTGCAATGATGATATTAATCTTTGGTTCAGGGTCCTTCAAGACTTAAGTTTGTGACCATGGAGATCATGTCATGGTGGAAGCCAAGCTGCAACAAGTTTGAACAGCCTAGTTGACTTCCCCAAATGTCACTTCTCTTTTTTTATGGGGGCCATGCCAATTGCCTCACTAGTCATACTCCATTTACTTCTAGAATAGACCACAACAATGCTGCAGGATGCAAGTGTCTATAGATTGTTCCTGGGCTCTCTTCCAGTCATTTGACTTGGTGTGTGAAGTCAAAACTAATCAGTAATTCTCTTCCTACTAAGTGAACTCACAGACTGTATCACAAATTATATTACCTTGTGGTTCTCCATGTATATTTCTTTTCTGGGGCCCAACTGAATAAATCAGACAGTAAAGTGCTTGCAAAAATGTGGGCCAGGAGAACCTCAGAACTAAACTTTTGGGGTAGTGAGAGGGGTCAGCGATGTAGGGAACAAAAAGCTCTTTCAAATCATTATCAAAACAAGTTCTGCTTGCAACCTCTGCAGGTCTCTAATAATTACCACTAACAACACAGGTGCCCACCAAACCCTCACATGGCTGCAACACCCATTGCCTTCTCAGCCTGTCACTGACCATGCAGACATGGTCACTACCTCGTTGTCACCCAGTACTCCACAACTACCTGGTCACCAACTTACTCATCTGCAGATCCACAATCTTTGTTTATTCCCCCTCTCGTGCAGACTTAGACTGGAGCACAACTCCAGTTTTGGCAACAGACAAAATTGAGAACTGTCAGTGCTAGAGTTTTGTAGATAAAATTTGTTTTCTTGTCTTCTGCTCTAGATGTTTTTCTTTTAGCTGTCACAGACACAGCAAGAAACATCTGTTTCAACCCCTTGAGCACCCACAGATATCTCTCTCTATATCCCTAAATTCTAACAACCACCCTGATGTGCGTGACAGAAGGACAAATGGTGGTTGGGAAATGCAGTAGGAAATTCCACTAGCAAGTTCCAGGCTGGCGCAAAAAGATGAAAGGCCTTATTTTGATTGCTACATTCTTCAGTAAAGGAAGTTTTATCACCATCAGTTTCAGCAATAAGCAGTTCAAACCAGCAGGAATTTATTAACAACACTCTAAGCACTTCATTTCTCCAGACTTGAAACAGGAGTGTCTAGTTCTCATCTGTCCCCGTGGGGCTTCTCTTACAGAGAAAGATGTCTACTTTTCCTCACAGCCCACACATGAGCAAATAAAGCTCTTCATTCCCTTCCCTCCATGTCTGATATTTATTCACAATGCAATGAGGTGGAGTGAACTCAGCAGCCCAAGGGCCATTTCCTGGGGAGGAGATGTCACCCTCCACTCTACATGATCATGCTCTTAATGTTGTGATAAGCAACATTATCTGGCTAAAAATGATGGCTACGGACATTTATTTGGAAAATAGTGTATTGATAAGCATTTGCTTCTCTGTGCTGATAATCCAACAACCTACAGTTGGGCTTAGTTTTACTTTCCAATTTAATTTTTTTAAAGTTTTGCAGTGTGTGCTGAGGCTCGTATGAGTATGACATAAATGGAGCTTGAAGCATATCTGCCCTTTGGGACTCAGCACCTACTAATCCCAGAAAGTCTCTCTTATTCTTTCTGTTCAAGAACACATGAAGTTGGCTGCATGCCTGGATCTGCAAGATCTGGTGTCTAAAAGAAAAATAGCTTTGGTTCAACACTATACTTAGAAATGACAGAGGACAAGAAGAAGCCAAGGCTAAGCAAGTTTGTCATGGAACGGAGTAGCTACACACCTTAGCTTGAAGATGACAGTTGTGGGCCTAAGAGCAGGAGCCAGGGAATTCTTTCCTTGTGTACATACCCTTGTGAAAACAACCATGGTAGACTGGAACATATTAGGCTCCTTTCTAAATCCCACCTCCTTCTGATTATATTTTTTTGTCACTTTGCTTGTAGAAGTCCTCCAGAGAGGTGGAGCAAAGTTCATTCTCCATAAACTAAGGAAGATTTGTGCCAACCTGCCACTTCAGGCATTCCTTGAGGGTATGGAGGTAGTCTCTTGACACCCCACCTCTATCACATTTCTACCCTGAAAAGAAGCTGAAGAAAAGGTCTAGTGTCCCTGACCTCTTGAGTAATCAGGTCAGCATGAGGAAAACATGTACTTAACTAATCCACACCCATACTTAACTAATCTCACTCACTGTAGTGAGAGTGTTTTGCATAGTGTCAGCATCTTGGCTAGTGAATAACTAACCTGTAATAACTATCCTGTTCTTACCACAGGATGTGCACTCCTAATTTTTGCGGAACAGATTATCAGTTTTCGCAGGATGGGTATTTCTTTGGATGGGATCCTGTTTTATTCAAGTATGTTTCTGCGAAGAAAAACTCAGTCCTTTCCCAAGCTTGAGATCTGCACCGAAAAAGAAGACAATGTTCAGCCTTCTGTAACTATTCACCAAGCAAATGTTTCTTTCCTCAGACTATTCTTTAGCCAGGATTATCCATGTGATTCTTCAGTCCTAGCATTATTTTGGATGCCTGTTTAGGGAAATCAATGTTCCTGTGACTTCAAACATAGGTTTATAGTAGAAATGCCTATTCCGAATATTAACTATGTATTGTGGCCATGATATACTGTGGATGTAGATTTCTAAATTCACTCTAAAACAACCCAGAAAAAGAACAGATGGAAAAGATTTTTAAAGTCTTCATAACAAATCCCAAGCAATTTCCAGAAACTATGTCAGTCGGTATAATAAGCAATCGGACTCACAGTTCTTCCTTTTTGAAAGATTTGATATTGTATGTATAGGACTTCTATATCCTGTATTGCATTTCTATAGCTTTTGAAGTCCTGTTTAAACTTTGGAAAGTGAAGTTATTGGAAACTTGGCTATTCTCTTCTATTTGATGGCCAACCAAAATACTGGATATGTCTTGTCAGATGTAAATGATAGGGTAGTATGTTGTGATGTGTGTATTTTAGCAACCAAATCTTTGTTTGTAGAGGTTTTATGTTGACATGGGAATCATGCACCACTTCATCAGTAATTTCACTCCCAAACCAGAGTAATTATAATAAAACACAATAGAGTGGACCCAAGCCACAACTGAAACATTAGCTTTCTATCCTGTCCCATCACTAGTGAATGAGATGTGAAAAGTTCAGGCTTACTGTAACTCTTTCCTAGTGCCCAATACACAGGATTTCATACAATAAAAACAAAAATTTTCAAGTTCTTACTGTTTTGGGTTTTTTTTCCTCAAGATGAGCCTACAAAAACACTGCCAATTTAATTCAATAGAACCTCATTTTATGGCTTGCCCATCTCTTTTAAAACCTCCTTTCCTGATTATCTTTCTGTATGGTTTGATGTCTGATGAAACATGCTGAGCTGAACTCCTCTTTACTAAGGTACATACTAAATGGAAAAGTTTCTGATACGTTTCCATTTACCCATGCTATCATTTTATCTCTACTGCTTTATTGTTTGTACTTCTGGCAGCCTTGCCATCCCTCAGTAGTACCTCAGCTGCATCTGATAGCTTTGTGAGTTTAGGGCAAAGATAACAAATTAACTGCACTGCTATGATGCTTTCATTCTTAGATCAGAATAATTGACACACTTGAGGTAGTCTGGTTCCTCTTTAAAAAGCAACAGCACTGCCATGTCCAAGCCACGTGAGTTGCTCTCATTAATTTTAAGAATTGACTAACATAATTAGAAATACAAGGCAATTAGTTCATACTTCAACACCAGTTCAAGAAATAAAAATGTTTCTCTAATTATCCCTAAATGTATCATAAGTCATATCTTCAGAATAAGAAGAGGAAAGGTTTGGGTTACATTTATGGCTTAGGTTGAAGGAACATTAAGTAAGCTTACTTTGGCCCTGATACATTCATGTTTGTAATGTCTGTTACTGTTTGATTCATCTGAAATCTCTTTCTAAGGACAAACAGTAGCTTTAACCAGAGCAGAACTGCACCCATTCCCTGTATCATGAAAAAAAAAATCATCTAGGCTTAGATCCTGAAGGCTGAGGAGAAAATAAACAAGTCAGCTCTAGCTCTTCTACATAGAGTCAGGCAGATAATACTTTTAAAACAAACTTTGTCTGGGAATTTCTCCTTTGGAAGCTGAGATCTCTTTGAAGGCTGTCACATGGTGCTCAGAACACAGTCTACTACTGCTGGCTGCAGATTTGAGCTTTTTACCACCTCCTGATGAGAATGTGTCTATGGATATTTATGAAAACATTTAGCAGAGGAATTGTATGCACATTTCTGCATCTCTCCATTCATAGACCCTTACATATTCTTGCTATAGAAATCACTAAGATACTTAAAGATTCTTAAAAATTAGTTACAGGTGAATGCAACTTTTGCATAAAAGGGAATAGTATCTAAGTATTACTTATTTACTATACACATATGGAGCTGTAGTCTATTCATTTGCCTAAACCCCTTTTTGCATTAACCACCTTGAATTGCCTTTCTGCCTCGCCTCAGTCTCTGTCCCAGAGCTGCATGGTGTGTGGCCTATTAACTTTTCAGTCTTCATATGTAGCTTTCAAATTTATTAGGTGCAAGAGTAAGCTAAGTATTCTTCTCTTCAACTAATGCCTTTCTTGTTAAATTATTGTTCTGAGAAAAATCAACCCTTCAGGGTCCCTATTCCAGCCCTCCTGAAATCTAGCTACCACCCTCAAACACGAGTAACTTTGCATCCTAAGCAGCTCAGCATAGTGGTTTTTAAATCCTGTATCTTTGAAGAAGGTCCTAAGAATGTTTTCTGCCAACACAGTGATTAGAAAAACAGAGGAGAGGATATTTTCCAAAGCTTCCCAAGACCTGAAATGAGCTGAGGATGGATGACCTTCCACACATCTTCACCAGCCAATGCATCTGCAGAACACCATAGGCTTGGTAGTAACACACCCAGGTGTCCACCACTCCTACAGGCAACATCTGCTGCCACATGGGGCCAGACCCCAGAGCTCCTGCCTGGTGTGGGAAAGGTTTAAGTTGTCAAAGCCATTGTGCAGTGACAGGTGCTGACTTGGAGCTGAATAAACTCCCCTTAATTGCCTTCATGTTTCTTCCCCTCAAGGACAATCACAGAAAGAGAACAAGACAGTAATCCCCAGCAATGAAGCAAATGTGGACACACTTGAGAAATGCATAATTGCAGCATGATCCCAATGTAAATGAGAGGAAAGAAGTCACTGAACCCAGGATGAAGAGATCTTTTCCATCAGCCCTTGCTCTGTGAGTGCCATGCCCATCATAGCTTCCCTGCTCTACAGGTGTGTGGCAGGATGTAACCCTGCCCAAGACAGGAGGGTTTCAAGGGGAATTTGATGAGGTGTTGCTAAGCAAAAGAGGCTATTGCCATTAAAGCCACAATCCCAGCAAGGACTCCAATTGTTAATAAGGTACAAGTGCAAAATCAAAGCCTGTCCCCCTCAAAAGAGATGCAGTTTTGTGGGCTCAACACCATGAGATGACAATTTAAGAGTTCCTTCTGTGCACTGGAAAAGGAATCAACTGTGTTTCCTGAATTAACTACCAGAAAAAAAACACACCTCAAGAATCAAGTCCAGCTCCCACAGCCAATGACAAATGTTGCAGCCCACAGCTGCCTATGCTGCTCTACGCTCTTCACCTAATGGATGGGATTTTCCTCTATAATGAGGACAGTTTCAGGTTTCCATAACAGGCAGAAAAAAACAAGCATTTCCTTCCCCATTTCTGTACAGAGCAGAGTTTGATACAGCATAGAGGAGCAGCCTCTCTTCCTTTTCAAGTAGCTCTACCAGGCACATGACTTTGCAACTGGAATAATTAGCTTTAACATAAAGCATCTCAGGCTATCAACACTGTCTGCTTACAGTCTCTTCAAAGTGAAAATAGTTTCATCTAGAACTTTCATTCATCAGGTTTAAGAATTTTTAGTTAAAAATTATTATCAAGATTTTCTTAAGCTGTAGAAAAACTTTATTGATGATATTTTCTGATGATATTGATACCTCTTTCATTTGCATTCTTTTATCCATATATTGGCTATATAAATAGTGTTCACTCACTTGTATTACTATCAATATGTGCCAGTAAAAGGTTATGGAAAATAAATCACTCTGAGAGCCTGTATGATTTTAAAATCACAGAATAATTTATTACAAATAAAATGCAGTGGAGTGTAACCTTAACATAAAAGGGAATAAAATGTGGTCTCTACTATTACATACAAAGCATCCTTCTCTAATACATATGGGAAGAAAGTTTATGCTCTCAATGACTGTTTGGTTAATTTCTTTATCCAAATTAATCAACATGAGTATAAATTATTGTGAAATGCAATATGCTTCCGTTAACTTAAGAGTTTTTTAATGTCTGTAATGCACGTGAATTTGATTTATTCCACACAGCCCTGTTTTCTGAAAATTGCAGTCCACTATGACACAAGTGATGAAAATGCCTCCTGTAACAAAAAGATTTTTTTTACACTAGGACTTTCCCTTGCAGTGTGTTATTTCCTAGAAACACTCCTGGACAAAAACATGGAAATAATATTTCCTGATCTTTCTTTAAAGCCTCTACAAGAGGTTTTTGCTCAAATACAGCTCTTGTGGATCAGACAGTATTTTTTAAATTTTCATAAATTGCTTTTTCCTTCTCTTTATAGCTCAGTGTTTCGGGATTGCTAGACTGAACTCCAAGAACAAGAATAGCACCGTGTTTCATCTGGGATGGCAACCAAACAAACTCTGACAAGATATTTCACCCATCTGAAGGCCTTTTGTCTGTGCATGCTGTTCTTACCCATCGGCGTCCCACCTCCAGCACCCAGCTTCTGCATAAATGAATTTCTGAAAATTAACTTCATCCTTTCCAGGATACCTTTTGCTTGATTTAAATGTCCTTATAAAGAACATACCCTGGTTCTGGTTGCGATAGAGTTATTTTAGTCTCAGTAACTTGTACAGTGCTACGTGTCTCCTCGTAGGGCGAGGATGCTCCGGGGATGCTCCCGGCAGCGCCGATGGCCGAAGTTCATCTCTCCCTGCCGGGATGCGCTGGCATCCATCCGGGAGCAGGCGGTGCAGCGCTCCGGGCTGCCAGGAGAGGGGGCTGGCGGCCCGACCCGCCGGCGCTTCCCGAGCCTTTCCCGGGAGAGGAGCAGCGCCTGGAAGCCGGAGCGGCGCCTCCCCGGCGCGGTGTTATATGCCATGGAATATCCCCTTGGCCAGTTCGGGTCAGCTGTCCTGGCAGTGCTGCCTCCCCGCTCCTCTGCACCTGCTCCCTAGCAGAGCTGAATAGTTCTTGGCTCGGTGTAAGCTGTGCTCAGCAACACCTAAAACATCACCGTGCTGTATCAACCTTTCACACTGAATCCAAACCGCAGCGCTGTAGCAGGTAATAAGATGAACATTAACTCCATCCCAGCCAAGACCAGCTTGTGGGCTTTATATCCCACTCAAAGGGTCACACTTAAAATCTCTGCTCGACGGTGGTAGGGTGTTTGTTTTTTTCTTTTCCTAATTTTTGCTTCTCATTTTTCGCCTAAACATTTTCGTTTCAATAAGATTCTGTCACATGAATGGCAAAAGCAATGTCTCCCTTTTAAAGCATCAGGAAACTACCAGATATTTATTTGGTCCTACAAGCATATAAACATATTCCTAGGGCTAACATTAATAGGTATATTTTCAGCCATTTAGAAATTTGTTTAGGTAGAAACCATGGACAATTAAACACAGAAATATGTAAAAACAGATAAAAGAAAATAAAGCATATATTTTGTTTTACACAAAAATATAGCTAAAATTTTGGCTGTTATTGATGTAGATAAAGATTACAAATAGAGGTTTTTCAGAAAAGACAGTTTTAGCTACAGGTAGAAGGTTTATCATCAGTTTCTAGCAAAAAGAAACTGTAAAAAACTTCATTAAATGTTGAAAACTGCTTGTTGTTTGCTCTTATTAAACTCACAATCTGTAACTGTGAGTGAAAGCACTTTTCCTGGGACAGAGGAACTTGCTGTAAAACAAAAAAAGAAGCACAATCTGAAAAAGTAGTTTCTTCATATATGTCAAATATGAAGAATACACTATATTCTTATATATACATTCCTATATCTAGATGGAACAGAGAGGAACTGATGAGGGGAAACTAATAAAAAATAATATTCATTAGAAAGATAGGGCAGGAGAGGTGGAAAAGAGAGAGAGTTTGCAGCAGAGATAAATGTGAGTGCGAATGGCAAAAAAAAAAAAAAAAAAGGAATTGGCTCATAAATGGCCCCAAAGCATTCTGTGTGCTCAAAGCATTTTCCAAGAGCCAACAAAAATTCAAAATCGTCTTTTGTTTAAAAGTAAAGTACAAGCATTTCTTTCTTCCCAAGTGAATAAGCTCTTATCTTTAAGAAAGGGTTTGTCTTGTGTTGATGACAGGCAAGAGCTCAGAAAAGAACACTTCTGTCACTGACCTGACTGGTGAAATGCTGTGGGTTACAGTCTAATAAAGTTCCCATTCACATCAGAGATGACAGGATTTTTGGACTGTTTCTTTTCCAGAAAAGGAGAAGTTCTCTTTAGAGCACAGGATCATAAAATAATGATTCATGTGCATGCTAGAAATTTGGAGACTTTTATCATTTGTTAAAACACTTGTAGGAGGTCTTTAGATAATTTCATGGAACAAAAATAATGCCTTCAAAAGCAGCACATCAGTCTCTTAATATGGTTACTATGGTTGTTATGAAATATGTTAAACAGCACTGTTTAGCCCCTACAGTGAATATTAAACAGCAATTACTGCTTGCACTTATACCACCACATTACGCTGAAAAAAAAGCCAACTCTAAAAAACAATATGTTTTATTTCAATACCTGACAAATGTTTGTAGCCTGGCTCCTGATTTGACTTTGTCAATTTCTTGCCGCAGGGTGAGCTTAAATTTCCTCCACTGGGGGTCCATTCACTTAAACTGAACCATGTCATGGAAGAAAGAATTAAACAACAGCTTTAGCACTGGAGTGGAGTAGCTTAGTTATGTGACTATCCTAACTCTCTACTTGCCTTGTAATTTCTTGGTCAAGTGATTTTTTTTCTCCTGTCCTACTTTTGAAATACTTAATCACATCTTATTCATATTATCTATTTGAGAAGCAACCTGATCACCTGAAGTACAACCTACTTCAATCTTCTTGAAGGAGAAATAGACATTAGGAGCTTACAAACTAGAGAAGCTGAGGTATTAGCTCAGCTAGCCGAAGATGTCTTCGGCAGTGGGTTTGTAGCTTGAGGTTTGAGAATCGCTCATGCAACAGAATATGAACCTCCATTGCATATTGACATGTATTTAAGTAGGTACTTTGATTCCAAAGGGAATCTGAGGTGTAATGACTTAGCACATTTTAGTGTCAATCTTCGTGCCCCACAGGTAACAACTGGAATGTGTGTATATATTCTGCGGCAGGAACAAACATACTCATTTCAACTGTTTACCACAGCATGAAAGGATAGGAAGAGACATACTTAAGACACTTGTGTCAGAAAGTGACTCACCTTGCATCCAACGACTCGATGAAATGAGTCATGCTAGAGATAACTGTTGCAGTGCCCACACTTCACTTTAGAGCAGTGGCACAATTAGCTGATGTCTTAAAGCCAGCGCCAACACCAGAGACCTGGGACCTGTTTCCAGGAAAAAATACTAGTTTTCCATTCTCAAAGCTGAGCTGAGGCCACAAATACATTTACTGGAGTTCTTGCATTTACCAGAGTTATGAATTTCATTCCATCATGATCCTGCAATATAAAATTATAAAATATAAATTACCTTTCATTTCTAAACTGCTTGTCACACTCCACAACAGAAAGAGGAGAGGGGCAAGGTTCTTACCTTCCACTGCTTTGGGAACACCTTTCAGCAGTCTGTCCATATCCACAGGGAAGTTAGCAAGAATGCAAATTCCTCTTATGTAGAGGCGTGGTAGATGCATGAAAAAAAACAGTCCCAGACTAAAAGAGGAGAAGTTCCAACTGGAACACATTGTCCAAGGGTCTCTGTGAGGACAGCAAAGCACTGGGACAGGCTTTAAACCAGGTTGCTAAATGGTCTAAATGCTGAATTCACTCTTAACTCTAAGCAGGATGTTAGAGCAGATGCCTTAGATCACTTCCAACCTGAAAAATTCCATGGAAGATCATCTTCCAAATTGTCTCATAATTACCTTTGGGTTATGCAAGCCACTAAATATATTCCCATTTTCTTAAAGAAGGTCTAAGTGTAGAACAAATCCATGAAAAGTATTACAAATTATAACGTTGGAAAAAATGCAATAATTCTGACTCCAAAATGGTAATTGTGAATGGAATTGGTAACAGGTTGTCTTGATTGCTAGCATTAACACTTAAGACTGTGACTTTTAGAAAATCTTGCGCTCTTTTGACAGTTAGATCGCATTTTCTTTAGGAGCCAGTGTTGATTAAGATTCAAACAGGAAGGGTCCAAGTCTTACAGTTTTGGTCATCAGTTCACGTAGTCCATATTTTCATTTTAAAGGGCTGTATCTGATTAGTCCATTATGCATTTTTCTGTATTCTCAAATGTCTAATCATAACTTATGGAGGAAGCTGCAGGTCAGATTAATTAGTCTTTTTGACTCTGTGTGTGTGCATTAACATTACTGAATGGTCTGTAACTACTTAATTAAGCCTACAACATAATTCTTTGCATTGACTAGGTACCCTGCAGGTGCCCCAAGTCCAGCTATTCAGAGTTATGGCAGACATCTAAGTGAGATGTTACTGCTACTGCTTCTACATGCTAGCAAATGCCCCAACTAAAACACGCCAGGATTTTTCCAATTAAATAGTGTAGGCATGAGAGGTTTTGCTGGAAAAGTGCCATACATTTGATGAAATTCATCAGGCTTAATACTCTTTTTTATTTCCCCTGAAACATAACAGGAAGCCTTTTTGCATAGGGCATTGGTTGGTACACAACAAACCTGTTGAAGAGACAAAAGTCACGACTGTAGGCAAAGTGATTTCATGGACTCCGTTACAGGAGGACATTTGCTTCCATTTCACCCCAAGCCAATTTGTGTTGATGGATTGTGTCTATCTTCCACAAACACTGGAAGTGTTTTTCATCTCAAATAGCTTTAGACACTTACAACATGTATGGGATATATCATAACTGCTCTGTCAGATTCCCTTTATTGTCAGCAGGGAGAAGCAGGTACCAGAAAAATTATTCATCTGACCTGCCTTAGAAATATACTGAAGGACAAGATGACTCATACTTCAGCAAATTGTTTTACCTTCCATTGATAGGAAGAGAAGTTCAAACAAATAGCCTGACTGCAAGTAAATCCCGCACAAGAAAACAACACTGGTCTATAAATCTGGGACCAAGAGAAGTATTGTAATAAAAGGGACAAACAGCCTCATTCCTACAGAAGAGATGCATTTTTAGTGTACCTGCTCCAGACATTATTAAAACAAACCCAGACAAAGCAGAATTACAGTTCTATTGCCTAGGTTCCTGAACTTCTAAGGTCCAGCCCAGGCTAGCTGTGGACCTCGTGGACGAATCTGGGCTAGGACGAAGATTAAAGACAAAAGTCGCTCTGATTCCTCATGGGAAACAATCCCACAGGTTTAATGCAGAGCCTGCTCCTCAGAGCCCAGGAGGAAAAAGAGGGCAGGACCCCTCATCCAAGGAGTTTTCAGCCCTAGGGAAGAGGGGAGGTGGCCTGAGGACCAATGGGTGGACCCAGGAGGAGGGGAGATACAGAGGGTATCAAGTGAAGGAGGGGTGCAGAGATACATGGGAAGGTACAAAGAACACCCAGTGCAAAACAAACTACTTCGTGCAATGTAACATGCCATGATCCAAACTACAAGTCATACAAGTTTGAAAATCAAGCTTTTTTCATATATTGAAGGTTTGTTACATTGACAAAGCCATGGGAGAGGAGAATGATAGTTTCTTTTCCAGAATCTTTGTATATCTGAACCATATTACATTAACTTTTTGTATCCAAAACTTTATTTGGCCACCAACCATTACAATTCCTTCTGAGTATCATCAAGTATAACTTGTAGCAAGTAGCAAAAAAGAAGAGAAACTCCTTTGGAACTCCACCTGTTTCTCTCTAGGAGGGTAAAATGTAGGAATTGACAGTGGTCAAAGAGGAATTTCTACGCATCAGGCAGCAACAGCAGAGCCTGTGGGAATGTTTACTTTCCCACACTGGCCTGTGATTGTGAGAAGGAATCAGAAACAATCCTTGGAAGGTGAAAAAGCGTTAGCAGGTGGTTCTAACTTGTTGTTTACTTGTGAAAAACAGTTGAGGGGTGTTGTTCTGAGTATTCATTGCACCAAAACCACTGTATAAAAAGGCATTTTAATAAACTTTGCTTTTTTGCCCTCCAAGAAGATTTGAGTTATATTGTTATTAAAGCCATCCCAAATAATAACGATTGTAAAGTTCCTCCAGATCTGAAATCTATAGGGTGCCACTCTAACCAAGAAAAAGTTCACAATCAGCTCACCACAAGTCTTTCTGTTGCTATTGTTTCATCATTATAGATGACTATTTCCCAGAGCCTTATTTGAAGAAATATGCAATTTGGTGAAAATCTGCCTAAATCTACCTCCATTTGTATTTTTTTTTTCTCTTCTAGGAGAAAGTGCTCAGCTAGAATCAAAAGAAACAATCTAAGGCTGCCAGGCAGTCTCCTAACCCCAGAGCTCAGCATCATGCCTTGCCTAAGCCCTCTGTCCTCCCCCATAGTGCTCAGCTTTGCTGCAACTCCAGCTGCCCAGAGTGGCTCTCTGAGCTATCACAGTTTAAGCACCACATAATCCTGAAAGGGATATGAAAAGAGTGAGTTGAGGCTGCAAGGGGAAATGCACACGTGCCAAAAGAAAAGGGAAGCTCAAATGGTAGGGACATGGAAAGTGTGGTCACCGAACAAAAACATGACACACCAGAAAGTTGAGGAAAGGAAAAATTGTCCTGGATGCCTCCACAGTAGCAATACAGAGCCTGTTTTTTCCCTTTTTGTCTCACTTCTGTAAGTTCCAACTCTTAAGGAGTACAAGCATGAAAAGAAACTGACTTTTTCATAGGTCATGATATTTCATGCATAATATAAATTAACATCTTATGATTATAGTGTAGCAATAGTCATTCAGAAGTGCTGCAGAGAGCTATTTGACATTATTTTGTATGGAGTGAGGGCAAAAGGAGTTGAGCTACAGAGAACCAACTTTTTTTATTACTGCACAATTTCATAATTAATTATTTTGTTGAAGCATAACATACATCTTGGGAAGTGATGTATTTTTGTTAGACATTTATAAATCTCACTAAGCATAAACACTTCACTTCAAAGCATTCCTGTGAGGGAATGATTGTATTTTAACATTATGCTCAAAAATGCTTGTCTTGTTGTTCAAAATAGTTATACCTGAGGGAAGAAGTGTATTCTGAGATGTACTCCTGAATATTAATCTATATGAACATACATCAGTTTGGCTAGCTAAAAATCGTGACATTAGGTAAACACAGTCTAGTAATGAATACTTTGAGAATCTGAATTTTATTATCCAGCATCACTACAAAATCTGTTTTGCACAAAAAAGAGGAAAATAACTAAAAGTTCCAGGCTTTGCAGTCTCACTAGATACTTAAATTGACAACAGCAGCTTCTAGACCAAGGTGCATCATCTTGTGCATTGTCCAAGGCCACAGTAAATGATGGATACACATACAGCCAATGGGAGAAGGAGAAAGTCATTAGCTTGGACATTTTTGAGTCATCCTGCACTGAAGGTGACAAATGTTACCTACTCATTTTGGTGAAGCATGTACACTGAGTTAGTTAGTATGGCTCAGCTGAGGTACAGAGGTTGAGGTACAAAGGGAATAATCCTCAGATTTACTAGAGGTGCTTAACTGGGCTGTTACATATAGTCCATATCATGTAGCTTTCTTGCTTGGAAGCTAGCCTACAATCCCATCCACTTCAGTAACCATTTGCTAATAACACTTACTCATCTGCCTTGGAGGATCTACTGGATGTGTGGAACTACAGGAAGACTGGCTGCTGGCATATGTACCACAGCTGGGCTCAGAAGTTTGACTAAAGCTGTGTTGGTGTGCCCCACTTTTGAAAAGAGACTGGTGTGGAGGGAGGATCAGACTTGTGCAATTGCTTTGCAGACTGAGGTGTGCCTTCAGTTTACTCTGGAATAAACCATGTTGCACTGGTCTACAGGAATACAGGCAAACACCTTATAATAGGTTGATTTATGAACTTCTGCTTCAACTTTCTGTATTATGTGATAATCTGGAGATTATCACAGAGATATGTTTCAAAGAAGTGATGAAAGAGGGTGATAAAGTGATTTTGTGAATACTTGGTGCAAACTGGAGAACAGGACAGGAGGATAAAGCACTGCAGTTAAGAATTAGAGATACTGGAATGCAGTCCACTACTTTGAAGTGCAAATCAAAGGGCTGTCATTTGAATACATCACCATGTGGGTAACAAATCCTATCCAAAGGCAATTGACACAATCAAGGGTTGTGTGACCCCACCACTCAGAGGTGCTCTCTCCATCCTGGTCTTTTTCAGTCATCTTCTAATCACAGGACTTCTAAAGCTGCTGGTTGAATGTAAGAGCAGGATCTCGCTCCCCTGTTCCCAGTCCATGATAAGCCATCATTCATATCAGTAGTATCAATAATACCTGGAAAATTGATTAAAGGTATTATAATTTCTGGTGTATAAGGCTTAAATGTCAAACATTAAATATAAAAATACCCTGTGCAATAATCACAATGTTACTGGAATAAATTAAAACATGGCATTTACAATATGGAGAACAATTGAAGCCGCAAAGTGACAGTAATCTCTGCCAAGGAAACTGTTACTTCAGAAGAATGTTCTGCTGAATTTGCAGTGCTCTTGGCAAGCATAGTTACGGTCTGAAAATAAAAATCTGCTTATTCCTAATTCTTGTCTTTTCCCATTCTCGTTACCCTCATCACTGCTGTTCACTGTGACAGATCCAAAGTTTTTATTGCTGTCAACTTTGACACAAACCTAATTCCATTTATCCCTACTATTTTCACCTTTATGAACTGCACTGCTTCTACCTTTCAATTAGTAACAGAAATGTTATAGGTCAGCAAGTACCAAATACTACTTTTACATCAGGTTTCACTGGGAAGTGCCAAACACCTTCAGAATTTTTCAAAAATGTCGCAGTATTAGAGAATCTCTTCTAAGGCCCTGTGTTTTGGTTATTATAGTTGTCCATCTAAATGCCAGAACACAATTATCGAGAAGTTTGTATTAAAAGCTGGGTCTAACTAAGAGTATAACTGCGTACATAACAGATCTCTGTGTAGTTGTTTAATCACCATTCTTTATCTTTTTAAATGAAGGAAAGGCTGAAATGTGGAAGCTACATGGAATCACAGAATTGTTTTGGTTAGAAAAGACCTCTACGGTCATTAAGGCCAACATTTTTCCAATCAATACTTCATCAACTAGACCAGAGCCCTGAGTGCCACGTCCAATCCTTTCTTGAACACCTCCTGGGATGGTGACTCCAGCCCATCCCAATGTCTTATCACCCTTTCTGTGAGGAAATTCTTCCCAAATGAGGCTACATGCAAAGCAGTGTTTGTGCAGAAAGAATGTGCAGGAGTGTGGGCAGATTTTGGAGTCCAGGACTGAACTTTGAAACAGGTTTTAAAGGTCTGAGCTGGCAGACAATACGTGACTTGAGCTGCAGATCTCAAGTTTGTAGACTGGCATGGTTTCTCATACCAATTCAGTGTTTGCAAAAATAATAAGCTAGCCTAAATTTGCATTACATTTATTCATTTTGTCTTTCAAGTCTGGCAGTTCATATTTTAAATTGAATATGCTCTTCTTCCTTTTATTTCTTGTAACATTCTGTTTGTTTCACTGATGACACTGTTTTTAAAAGTTTAATAATTGAAGTAAATAATTTTATATTTTCAATCCAACTTTTAAACCCTGGGAGCCTGTTACCACTTTGCAAACATGTAGCAGAGTATAGCAGAAGAGATACTTTTGGTCTGAGTGAATATATGAAAACAACGTTATTGCCATTTTCCACTGCAAATGCAGGGCCCATTGTAAATAGGTATTGCCACACCTTTGCCTAAGACAGCAGGTAATGGACACTGCTGTGCTCTTAACTGAGAACCTGCACAAGAAAGATGAGCAGTATGAAGCAATATGAATTCTCATGCCTGAGAATAATGAACATTAGAACTGAGGGAGCCACTGCAGCAGGACCTGGTAGGAAACCTCATGCAGCACTGCCTTCCCATCCAGGGAGATGTAGTCTGTGCCAGCAGGGCACAGGATGGAGCCAAATCTGAAACCTGTGAGCTGTGCAGTTCTCTGCAGATGCAGTCTGTGGGTGTCTGTGCATGCCCCCAGCTTTGGGAGTAGATTACAGACCCACCGAGGTGGTGCCAGACAGAACCAGCTGGCTGCAGCCGTGGTGCTGGTGGCACTCCCAGAGTCACAGTGGAACAGACAAAGCAGGGAAGGAGTTAGTGTAGGCACACAGTTTGTGGTGATTGGGAATGGGGCTGTGACCAAGCCTCGTTCCTAATGGGCCACAACTGTGTAGGACAGGTGAACAATATTGAAGGTAATGAAACATGGAGTGCTGAGGTGTACTGAGCAATCACAGAAGGGCAGAGAAGGCATGCAGGTGTAATGCATGTAAGATGAAGGGTATAAAAGGTTGTGCTGAAGAACAATGAAGTGCTAATGCTTGGAGTCTTCTTTGGTGTTAGTTCTATCTCCTCTGTTGCCTGGTGACCCTGACATGATCCTGCGGTAGTTTGAGCAGACGGCTGCAGACCTAAGTGTGATAAGGTGGGGGAGCCCAGCTGAACTGAACCAGGGGGTCTGAGAGCTTGTGGAATTGAGGCAGGTGAAGGCCTGAAAGTCTGGACGACTTTCAAACAAACGCACCACCCCTGGGTTCGTGGCTGGGAACGTAGGAATGGGGCCTCAGATACCGGCAGAGGAGGAGTCCGTACTGCTGTGAATATTACAAAGGAAAGGTATTAAGTGTGAAGAGGGGGCACTACGTGCCTTGTTTTCTTGGTGCAGAAGAGGTAAGCAATTGGGAAACATGATAAGGAGGACTCTAGCATTAGGTGAAGGAAGATTCATTTTGGATGTTTTCTTACCATTTTTAATCATCAGTTTTGTTGAATAAGAGTGCTGGATACAGGGAGCAGGTGCTATGTACTTTGCTTATGTGGTATGAGAGAAATAGAGTAACTCTATGCACTTTGCCTATTTGCTAGGAAAGCAACAGAGTAAGGCTACCCACTTTGTTTATTTGGTACAGAGTGAGGCTACTAACATTGCTTATCTGGTATGAGGGAGATGGAGCGAAGCTGTCCAGCGTGCTTATTTGGTACAATGGAGGTGGCTTGGGAGCAGACACGCAAAGTGCCTTTTTTATTAAAATGCAGGCGAGCTCCTGCCGCCCCTTGGCCGTGCCACTCCCTGTCCGGCGGTGGGGCCAGCCCTGCGTGCCCTGTCCGGGCTCCCCGACCGCCCATGTGCGGGGGGAAGCACTCACGTGCTGAGTCGAGTGCTAGAACAAAAACAACGTGGAGCTGCCCAAAAAGCACGTGAGAGAGGCTTGCAGTAACCAACTAATGCAACAAAAACTGATGAAAAAGGAACAAGATAATTTAAGTGCTAACCTCTTTCACTGCTTTTCCAGACATTATCAACCTTGACGTGAATGGCTTTTGTTTAGCGACTTTGCTTTGTTCAGAATAGCTTTTGTTGAGCAACTTCACTTTGTTCGCAAGACACACAGATAAAGTTGGTCTGAAGTATTGCTGGAAGAGAAATGATAATTTGTAGATGGCAGCAGCTCTGCAGGGATAACGTAAAACAGGAATCTTACCTGGAATAAGGCAGGTCGTAAGTTTAAAGTCTATAGTCTATTTCCTAGCTGCATGTTTACCATGTTTTTAGTTATGCTGAGCCCCTGACCAGAGACATTCTGCTCTACTAATATGTGGTGGGTCAGAGATGCTTTGGTATCTTAATGTTGTTCAGATATGTTCTGGCACACTTGGGAAAATTGCTTGCAAAGGTCAGTTAAAAAGCAGATTACATTCAGTTTGATAGTGCCTCAAAAGTTATGGTTGGATAGGATGATAATATTATATTCCAGAGAAATAAGACACCTGATCTGAGTTTCATCCTAAAGAAAAAAGGGTGTAGATCAAAGCAATATATGAATGGAAGTTTTCCTGATATGCAATGGAGATTAAAGAATAGAAGTTTATTTTGTTTGTCATTGAGGATAAATAATATAGTCTTCTGCAGGTAAAGGTTGATATATTCTATTTTAGTTTATTTTACTATCAAAGCTGTGTTCAGAGTAATGTGAATTTGTCCCATAAATGTTTGCTGTGTGTTTGAGAAAGGCTTATAACTTGGAATTAGAAAAAGGAAAAGTAATGGAGTGCTAGATCTTGCAGAGAATGATCTCATTGAGGAAGCTGTTATAGGTTACTTGTGTCTTCTTCAAAGCTCTAAGTGTGACCTATATTGCAAATTAATAATATGTGCTAAGTCAGAGTGGAGTAGGGCACAATAAGCTTACTTGGAAAAGGTAATGTTAAGGCATGGTATATGTTCAGTGATTTTCTTTGTAATCCTGCTCTATTTTACAACCTAATCTATTCCCCACTAAGTTGTGCTAGAGAGAAACATTTCAGATGCCTTTGCATGCAGAAAGGAACGGGCGGCAATTAAAGGTCTGCATGATGTGAAGTCTTCGGGTACCAACAGTGTATAATGTAGTGTAAGAACCTGGGGCAGAGCAGTATTGCTATTGGCCTCCATCATAGGCAAGGAAAAGCACAAAAGGACAAGACTGCTGGCCATGGTCTGAATCAAACAGGATTGCCTCCAAGAGTAGCAAGTGATAAGGCTTTTTTTTTTCTCTTGACTTGCTCCCTCCTACAATATTACTGGGCTGAGCAAGGAAAGCATTTTCTTTTGAATAATAATAAATGGTATACTTGTGACTTGAGTTATAGCATGTTGACAATATTTAACTGTTTGAGATTTTATAAGATAATAAACTAATTGGATTTAAGTTTAGCTTTCTCCCATTGAGCATACAAACATAAAGTTTTTAAGTCAGTCATGTTTGCAAAACTGCTGTTTTGTGCACCCTTTATTGTCTTTTTGGTTGAGAATATTG
Source organism: Sylvia atricapilla (assembly GCF_009819655.1). Lineage (NCBI taxonomy): Eukaryota > Metazoa > Chordata > Aves > Passeriformes > Sylviidae > Sylvia > Sylvia atricapilla. Next base: position 48,034,379 of record NC_089140.1, read on the forward strand.
TATTTTGTATGTAGTTTACTCATTTAGGCAGCAGATTCCTCAAAAGGAAAATCAGTAACACAAGTAGATTGTAACATTTACTGCAGTTAAACAAAATCAGAACTTGCGGTGTGTACTTAATCAGAATTTAGTCCTTGATAGGATAATGTGATACAGTGCATGTTGCTGTATTTGTCTTTCCCTAACTTCAAAATACAGATATATTTATACGCAGCCTTAAAAATAATGCAGAGCTAGGGAACACTGAACAGTAAAATAGCAACTTGGTGTCTTGGAACTCAGTATAGTATATGGATGATGCCTTAGTTGCTGTATCAACTATAGAACAGGTCACTCTGGTAATGCCTGTAATGCAAGCAGCTTTAACAAGTTATTGTTTGTGTGTTACTCCTGGGAAAGTACAACTCGCTGGAAGCAAGCTCCTTGGCAGTATTTAGGGATGAAAATCTTGGGCCAAATTGTTAAACCTCAGAAGGTGACTGTTCAGCAGTCTATAAAAACATTGAACGACTTGTGAAACTTATGAGGTACAATTAATTGGATCAAACCACTGCTGGGGTTATCAACTGTGCTGTTAGCACAACTTTTTGATTCATTAAAAGGTAGTCCTGTATCAACTATAGAACAGGTCACTCTGGTAATGCCTGTAATGCAAGCAGCTTTAACAAGTTATTGTTTGTGTGTTACTCCTGGGAAAGTACAACTTGCTGGAAGCAAGCTCCTTGGCAGTATTTAGGGATGAAAATCTTGGGCCAAATTGTTAAACCTCAGAAGGTGACTGTTCAGCAGTCTATAAAAACATTGAACGACTTGTGAAACTTATGAGGTACAATTAATTGGATCAAACCACTGCTGGGGTTATCAACTGTGCTGTTAGCACAACTTTTTGATTCATTAAAAGGTAGTCCTTCCTTGTTGTCTTCCAGGAGCTTGTCACTAAAAGCACTTGCTATATTGAGGCAAGAAGAATTAAGAGTACAAAAGGGAAAAGCTTGGAGGGTGGTTATCACCGTACCTCTCAGTATATATATATTTTACTACCACTGGTCTATCATGTGGGCCTCATAGCCCAATGGCATGATCATTTGCTTTTCCTGCAATGTCTATTTCTATCAGTGCAGAAAAACAGTTAACACTTAGTCATATTTCAGAGTTTAGTTGTTTTAAATATGTAAATGTTTCTGTGGATACTTATTCTAAGGCCTATTGAGCTTCTGTATGTACAGAAGAGAAGGCAATAAGACGTGATGTGTGCTTTTGCAGCTTTAGGTGTACCATGAGTGGTCAAGGCTAATAATGGACCTAGTTACGCAGCTCAGTGTACCCAAGAATTCTTACAATCTTGGGATGTTCAATGTGCACTAGTATTTTGCATTCTTCAACTGGTCTGACTATTACAAAGCATTTTCATTCTACACTCAGGGCCACTCTTCAAAAACAAAGAGGGGGAGCGATAAGTGAAACCCCACAGGCAAGGGTTTGGAAAGCTGTGATTACACTGGATCATCTTACTATTCCTCCCTCGTGTACAATGCCTGTTATCCTAATGCACTTTTGTTACCAAATCACAGGAGTCCTGGCCCTGCTCTAGTCTGGGTTCCTAATTTGCAAACACAAGCCTGGGAGGGCCCCTGGGATCTTGTCAGCTGGGGATGTGGCTATGCCTGTATTTTGACAGATCCTGGAGTTCTGTGGGTGCCTGCTAATTGCACTTGACCTGTGTTGGATAATGCCCCTCAGAGCAACAAACCTGGCTGTGGCTCACCTGAATCCTTGGAATAAATAAGGACGTGTGGGTGGTGGGAACATATAAATTCTATCTTATCCTTGTATGTTACTTCATGGAGCTGTATAGTTACTGATGTTGTTAAAGTTGTATAGCTATTGATAGAACTACATAGCTGTTGATTTTGTTAGTATCCCAACATGGCATCTTTCTAATAGTTTATGATCTACATTCTAGTTCTTCAGTCTAAACTTTTGAACAGGATTAAAAGCATACCTTCTTGTTTTATGGTGACTGAAAATTCAGTAGTGCATTAAAAGAATGTTAGTGGTTCATTAAAAAAATGTTAGTTACTCATCTGTATTATGGCAACAGATTATGGTGTTTTCACTAGTATTATTAACTTTCTTTACCTGGTTTCCTATGGTTATAATATTTTAAGCTCAGGCAATATGCAGTATCCCCAACGAAATGAGAAAAAGGAGTGGATAAGAATGTGTCCAGTGACTTGCTCTGCTTACCTGTGCATCTCTAGAGTAGTTATATTACTTCTGAAGGCAGTGGTATCAGTGGCTTCGTTTGAAATACATTAATGTAATTGAGAAGCAGCAAAATATGGCCTGCCTTGTCTTACTGTTGAAAAAGAACACATTTTATCTGTGCTCACAAGAAGTAAATTGCCAACAAAAGCTTAGCTTGCCTTTTTGTGCTCCCTTCTGAGACTGAACACAGGCCAAATTAACGTGCAGATGTTTAATAATGCAAGTTGTGCTTGCAAAAGTAATACAAATTGTGCTTGCATGAATGTAGCTGGAAGCTGAGAAAAGTTTGCTTGTGCTGAGATAAGTTTGTGTTTTGTGTGAGAATGATTTTCAAATGTTCAATCATGGGACAAAAGATTATATAGGTTTGTTAATGTTTTATACTTAGACTCTGCACCCAGCAGTAGAATTTGATGACCAGCTATGGAAAACTGACGGTCTGTTACCTCTAACCTTATGGAGAAAGTATGAGTTGAGTCAATTCCTCCAGGTTTTAAACCAAAGGAAGTTTTCCTGTAGTACTTCACAGATACAACTAGGTAACATCATTTAGCTTTGGCTTCTCTCGCTCTCTCTTTCTTTGACAGAAGTCTTGTATTATATTGCTTTGAGTGTGTTTAAATTGCAGAGGTTCCTTTTTCATCTTTTTAGAGCAAATTTATTTCGCCTTTATGGAGCCTATAGCATGACAGGTACTCAGATGCAAAAATAAGTGTTCTTATGTCCTGAAGAAAGTGATGTACTCTCTCTACCTATTCAAATGAAACCACAGCCATAGCGCATGAACCCGTACTGTTGAGCAGACTGTAGTAGTTTGTTTTTGTGGCTGCTTTTAAATGATCATAAAAGTTCTTGTACCACATGAGCGAACAGATGATCCCACTTTGTTTCAGTTTCCAGTTGCTACCGCTGTAATAGATTTCTGTCACCATCCCATTATATCTGCTTTTGTCTCCAATAAACTCTTAAAGTCTTTATCATCTTTCTATCTGTCTGGGGTTTTTATTCTCTGATTTGGTTCTATGTTTTCACTGGGTCCTTTCTCTTGGAATTATTGCACCTTTTAAAGTATTTCCCATGTTTGGTTCTAGATCTTATTTGTGGCATGTTTGTGTCTGCCTGTTTCATAAGTTTCATTTTGTTAACTTTTATTAACTAAATATCTTTGATTTTGTTTTTCATTTCAGCTTTGTTTCTTTTCTGAATAGTTTTCATGAGCCTTAATTTTTTTTTCAACTTCATGGATGCTTTCAGACTATTATCTGCTATATCTGCAGACTGCTATAAGTAGTTATGTCTTTGGTTATATTACTGTTTTGGGTGCTCATCTTATAAAACATAAGAAATGAACATTGTTTCTATAATAAATTTACCATAGGTTAATAACTTCTGGTCCTTTAAAGCAATCTTTTAAATCCCCTACAAAGAAAAGGTGACAGAAGCACTAAGAAATTTATTTGCACCTTTAAAAAAACAACACATGCTTTCTTTTAGTCAAACAGAAGGATTGCTTGATGTGACTTGTTTTAGTTATAATCCAGTGGGATTGTTTTGTTTTCTAAGCTATGCACCTGTGACTTGCTGTGTCATAAGCATGAAATAGCACTATCTGTAGGTAAACTAAAAACTTGGACTGATTATGTCTTTACCCACTTCACTGCGGTTGTGGGAGCAACACACTCTAAATTTCTAAGCTTTCTCTGATCCTCAAAGTGTATGTGCAATCATGCAGAGATAGCAGAAATATAGGGGGAAAATATTCTGTTCATATACTTACTTTGTTCTTATATTCCTTCTTTCTTCAGTGGTATGTCCTACTGTTTCACAGTAATTCCCTCATGACAGCTATTTCTGATAATTTACAAAACCATCTGCTAGGACCCTGGGATTGCAAGTAGGCCAAAGAAGTGTTGTATTTCCCTCTTCTTTTGACTTCTGCAGCTTTCTCTTTTCTTTTTATTGGGGATTTACAGTTGTTGGATTCCTTGTGCTATGGTATTCACATGTATTTTATGAGATTAGGCTCAGATACACTCCTGTTGGTGATGGAGTTTAGGTCATTTTGATTTCTGCAGTTTCAATAGAAATGTCAAAGCTCAAAATGCAGATATTTTGGTAAATATATTTTCTATTGAAGAATGAGATATATGTTGAAAATTAAGTGCTTGTATTCTGGCAAGTTGATTTTAAGTGTAAGTTTTGGCGTGCTTTAAGGTGAAAAAGATTACTTCAGAAGCTAGTACGTAGAAGTTAATTAACTTTCATATTTACATGTAGAAAGAAATTTTGGTTTCCTTTGTTCTTTCATTCTTGGAGTAGACAGACAGAAAATCTGTACTCCTAGGTTAAGGCTTGACAATATCTGTCACTTCTTCCCATTCTGGGGTATTTTTATATAAAAGCAAAAAGCTTGGCCTTTGTGGCTATTCAGAAGTAAAAACAAGTTATAAGGATGTCTATTCTCTCATTTTGGAGTTGTAATGGTTTCTACTTATTGGGCCTTGAGGATGCAAATTTTCTCTAATCCCTCTAGACTTACTTTAAATAAAAGCAAAAAAAAAAAGGATCATTAGTGAAAGTAATCTAGCAGATCCATTTAATCTGAGCTAAAAAATTACAGATCTTAAAAAGTGAGATAAGATTAATTAAAATGCCACTCATTGTTCCCAGTCATTGTAGAGAAAGAGCTTTTCCCTGTTCACTTTCTATTTACAGTAAGTTTCCTCAAGTGCAATATGTGAAATGACAATTTTTCTACTTCCATAGGATTTTTCTCAGATTGAAAGTGTATATGAGAGCCATCCCTTCTTTAGTTAATACAGTTGTTTAGGCTTTTACATACGCTGTGCATCTAATTGAACATTCTTGGTCTTTGAATATGGTTGAGACATTTGTGTGCCAGCTTGTTGAATGTGTGGATTTTCTGCTTGGCAGATAGGGAACAGCAATAAGACTGCAAAAACTGCTCTGATTTGAACTAGCAGAGGTGAAAAGAAAGATATTTTTTTTTTTTTTTTCCCATAGGGTAAGTGTGATTTTTAAGTCACATTTTCCAACACCGTGATGGTGAGCACATATGAGAATGCAGGCCCTTGCAAGCAGTGTTCAGTTGCTAATTGAGCAATCAAATAAATCCTCCCCTGATTTCACTGGGACTGTCTCGGTGTATATAACAATTTTTCCTGATCCACTGCTCTTTCTTACTGTCCTCTATTAAACTTTGAATACTGAATGCTTTTCTCTGTAAAATGCACCTCCTTTTTCAAAACATTTCTCTGCCAAGGATGAAACTACAGGTACAGTAGCATTTAGTTATGTAGTAGTTGAACCCCTGTAGCATAGGGCCCACACAGGTATTTAAACTTGATGAGTAGTTCAGAGCTGTGTATTTGCTTACATGTGCCTGAAGTTGATGGGGTTTTCTAACATATGGTACAAAGCTAAAATTGCTGTGCAATCTCTGTGACTACTCTCTTCCTGTTAGCCACTGGTAGAAAATCCTGGCATGTTTTCAGCACTTATCTTAGTTTGAGCTTAATGTGGGAATATGTGGTATATGTTCCTCTTAGAGCTTTCTGTGGTGGTGCTCAGATCAACTGTTAAAATGTAAATTCTTTCTACTCCTGCTAATCTTGTGATTTGAAGCGGATAAGGATATTTACAGGGAGGGGATGTGCATTTGCACAAGGGTGCTGCTTCTTACCACCAGGCTTTGCATAACTGCTGATCTGATCAGTTTATTACACACTGGTGTGGAAATGCTGAAGTGCAGGTGAAGCAGTTTTGTGCTGTAGCATGTGTCCCTACAAACAAAACCCAGAAACATTAAGGGTTTGGAGCTCCCAAATCTTTGGTCTTCCTGATAAATGAAGTAGGACTTTGTCTTTTAGGTTCTGGATTGCTTACTAATTGATTTTGGTTGCCTTTCTGTTCCCTTTCAAGGTTCTGCCACTTTGCACCACTGGCAGCAGCTGGCTCAGCCTCACTTGGGTGGGATCCTGGACCCCAGGCCCGGGGTTGTCACTAAGGGCTTCAGGACCCTAGACCTGGACCTGGATGAAGTGTACTGCCTTAATGACTATGAGGAAGATGAGACAGGTGACATTTCTTACAAGGGCCTAACTACCTCGACGCCAGTTCAGCACACAGAGACCTCAGGTGAGAGGTCACAAGCACAAGTGACTGTTTCAGAGAACAAGAATAATCCCTGCCAATCTCAGGCTTTCACAGAGGAGATGCAGGAGCCCGCGACTGACAATGATGAGGGGTCTGGTGAGGGAAAATTCATTAAATCCAGTAAAACTGACATCTTTACAGGATTTTGATTACTGGGCCATTCTCACATCTCTTCAGAACAGCATCCATAATATCACTTTGTGTGTAGCATCTGCTGCACACAAAGAGCACAACCACTTTAACATTGTTTAATGTTTCAAAAATTGTTTTTTTGATAATCTTTTAATTTGTTTTGCAGTAACAGCATCTGTGGTCAATATTTTGCTCTATTTTGATAAGAGAAGGCTGCTAAAAGGAAATGGTTCATTCACAAACCTTTGTGTGGCATGAATTCAACTTGTGTGTCTAGTGCAAGCTGTTCAGTGTGTGTAATGTACAGATGGCATATATTTTGTATTACCGTAGTGCAGGTACTCTTCTGACAGTTCATAAGAGGTGATGCCATGTTGTAGACTTTCGTACTTTGGGAAAAAAATAAGACTGAACAGTTGGTGCACTAAAGGTGCCTGTACTTTGCCTTTGCTGGAACAAATTGAGTACCTTGAAAATCACCAAAGAAATTCAAAAAGTTTAATTCACTTACCTCAGATACAGTCACCTGTTTTTGAAGTCTTTCTGAGATAAAGAATTAAGGGGATATTTTTACAAAGTGACTAGTAACATTTCCCTTATTCTTTCTTCAGCACACTATTAAGCCCTCTCCTTCCAAATTATATTGTATTAAGATGTAAACATTTTTTAAGTGACACAGTACTGCATAAGTTAATAGATACTCTGAACTGACACTAGCAGTCTATTATTGCACAAGATTACAGATTCTCAAGACTAGAGATGTGTTTTGAGTTTGTGTGGTTTCTCTCTTGTCCTTGGAATTTGGGCTTTTTTTGCCTCTGGTAAAGATTTTTAATTAGTCTAGAATCAAAACATTGCCAGAATCCCTTTTTTTTCCCCCAGACTTCTTGGTTTTGTATAACTGCTTTCAATGATGATACTTCCTTCCCTTTCCTTTTCCTGGGATAAATCATAATTTAATATTTGACTGGTCTTAGGAGGATTAGATTGTCTCAGGGCTAAACAATAATATTTGTGTTATAATCATGACATACAGAGTATCTTCAGCTCTCACTGCAGTGGCAATTCAGTGCTTTCAGCTATTAAATATAAGCTACTTTCTAGAGTCAGTTGTACTAAGGTTAAACTTCAAATAATAGAATCATCAGGGCTGGAAAAGTCCTCTAAGATCATTGAGCCCAGGCATAAACCCAGCACTGCCAAGTCCACCACTAAACCATGTCCTCAAGTACCATATCTGCAGATCTTTTAAATACCTCCTGGGGTAGTGACCCAACCACTTTCCTGGGCAGCCTGTTGCAGTGCTTCAACATCCAAACCCTTCAACTTCCTTTTCCATTGGCAAAAGTTGACCTTGTTCTAGGAAATCCCAGAAAGAAAGTTTGTATTACTTTTTTATATTAATATGAAAATAAATAATGCCTCTTCAGGCAGTTGTGTACCATTTTAGATATTATCCAGGTTTTTATAATTTTGAAGAGTCTGAGTAACAACAGTAAGAAAAGCTGGAGTGTCCTGGTTTAGGGCAAATTTGGGAGAAATACCCCAAAATAGGGTCCCTCTGGGAAGCAAACTCAAACGGCCCTTCCCTTCAACTGGTCTGGGAAAGACATTCCTCAGAGAAAAGTAGAAAAAACTATTTATTCAACAAACGAAGTGCCCACAAGCATAAAGAATAAATAATTTGAAATAATAAAACCTCTTGTTGCTCTTCAGCGAGATGGAAAATTCAGAAAGTCCTTGCTGTGTGTACCTCAGCTTGCTCAGTCCCTCTGGAGGTCCAGGCCCTGGTGGGCTGCAGGTGTGAGCTCCCAGTGCTTCTCTGGGTTTTTCAGTCCAGAACAGGTTTAAACGGTCCCAAGAAAAAGGAAAAAAAACAGTCCAGGGAACTTCTCTGCCCTAGCTAGCTAAAACTAATTAAAAGAACAGGAGATCTCTGTCCCACAGTCTGCCTGTGCTGCAGACAGCACTGTCTGGGAGAAAAAAATGTGTAGGAGTCAGGCAGTATCTGAAACAAATCCTGTGCTGCTTCTTTCTCTCCCTTCACTCTCAGATCCAGTCTTAGAGGTACAGAACTTAACATGCAGCATAAATAGAACAGACAATTGGAGATACAATCATCAAAGAGTCACCCCAGGATATGGAGACATGAGAAACATGGACTGAAATAATCAAAGACTGAAATAACTGGCATTTTTAGGATCTAGGGAATAAAAGATTCAACAAAGGATATGATTAATTTTAAAGTATGTTGTCATAGAGAGGAAGTCACAAGCAGTTCTTCATATACTCAGAGTACAGTGAATGTGCAAAAAAATGTTGCTTGGGGTACGTTTTTAAGAATTTTCTAATTGTAAGGGTGTTCAACACAGGAACTTGTCAAAAAAGCAAAAGACTATATCATGGGCTAAACATAGATGAGGATATAGTTTAGTTCCTTGTTGGGGCTTTTTAAAACAAAGTAGTCTAACATTTCTGGGTAATAATTTGAAAGTGTTCTTTCTTTGGAGTAGAACAATAAATGTAGACATGCTCTGTAATTATGAAGTGCTAAGAAAATCTAGTATTTCCTTCCATTTTCTGTCTTCCTTATGACTTGAGTAAAGCTCACTCCTTAAAAACAGGTTATTTACTGGTTACTGCTGACTTTTCCTGGGGAAAGTCTATCTCAGTGGGGTTTTTTTTAGCAAATTCCCTACCTTTTAAATTGACAATGTAGATAAAATCAATGAAATTGATTTAGCAATCTTATTATACCTTGTATTGTTTGCTAGGTCATTTTAATACATTACAGAAATAATATATTAATAATAACTTTGTGTAGAATGAACAAGTGCACTAAAAACTTTAATTTCCAATTCTTTTGCCTTCTTTCAAATTGTCCTGTTGCATAGGATTTAGGAGTATCCATGAGCTACTGTATCATTACTGGTTGTGTTGCTCAAATGGAGTAAAGACACTGTATCTGCTTTTTGCTGAAGTAATTTGTCACGGATTGTACAAGGAGGAGATGATTATGGGTTGTGTCAGAGTAGGCACTTATTAATGGAGCAGTACTTCTTAGGGTCTACAGTCTGCCCACTGAAGAATGTCTTTCTGGGGAAGGAGGTACATGTTTAGCTTATGAATTTATTTTGTATTTAAATGTTGCGCAGACATTGCTTCTCATTGCTTCTCCTCAGCATTCTTCTAGATTTCTTTGCAGGAGATGCAAGGCAGGTAGGGGTGTGTATGGACATGTGGCACTTCATCATGAGTCCATCATGAGTAGAAGGTTACAACATCATTGCTTACATGATTCCAGTTGGGAGCTGGTTCTAGTTGGCTACATACAGAATAAACTCTTGCTAAAGAATGTGGAAGTAAAATAAAAAGGGAATGAAAGAAAAATCCTGCACACGGTCTCTAGCAATAGTGCCTTTGCTTGTAGTCCAGGATAGCTTAATTGTGGAAAAATCTCATTCAAGGTCTGTAAAAGCCAGAAGGTATCTTCTTCCAGTTGCTGTTGGCAGGCCATAGTGTGCCAGTCTAGAGCTACAGGTCTTCTAGCCTCTGACCAAAAGGTAATACAGTGCCTACAAGGACCTTCCCAGTAGGTGTAGGTCAATCTTAGTCTGTTAGGCAGGTTTCTGGTTCAGTTGATTGTATGCTCTGAGGTTTGGATCTTGCCTTTTTGGCACTGGATATATTCTCTGTCAAAGTACTTAGAAGTACTGTTCATATTGCTATTTTGTGTGTGCAGAGTGCTGCTCAAAATGAGCCCAAGAGTTTATTTTAGCATCCAGGCTCAGGAGAGCAAACACTGCTGGCACCAAAAATGTCTTGTAGCCAAAACAAGTGTATTCAGAACAATTGTGATAGATATTCTGTTCTTGGGAGAGCTACAGTCAGAAATCCCTCTGACTAAAAAAGGAAAATGTGGAAGGGCCTGAGAGCTGGCCTGTAAAAATTAGGATAAAACAGGTTGCAATTCATGATTATTTTGAAAACACCATTCAAAATACCACCGTTGTACAGGTATCACAATAGTTACAGGATCATGGCCTAAGATTTCATGGCAAGGTCTGCATCCTTTGATAATGATATTTGCAAAACATTTATAAAGTCCTGGAGCTGTTTTTCAGAATCTGAAAGATGAAAATATCCATTCTAAAATATGCAGTTTATTTTCCCAATCATCATTCCATTGACACAATATCCCACGTGGTATTTCATGATCTTTTAAAATAAATAGTTGCACACCAACAGAAGTATCTATCCCATTAACAAATTTGCATGTCAAAGTTAATTTAACTTCTTCTATGGCCTTTTTTGCTAGAGCAGTCAAATGTCTCTTATCAGCAGAGGAAGTAATCCCTGACAATAACTCAAAGGTTGCATTTGATGATTAGTTATCTCTGTATGACCTAACCCAACCTACTGCAACAACCAATTTCTGTACGGCAGAATGGTGCTGCATCTGGCTGGTGGCCAGTCACCAGTGGTGTCCCTCAGGAGTCTGTGCTGGGGTCAGCTCTGTTCAGTATCTTTATTGATGACATGGATGAGGGCATTGAGGCTTTCATTAGTAAATCTGCAGATGACACTAAGCTGGGAGTGTGCGTCCATCTATCAGAAGGGAGGACGGCTCTGCAGAGAGACTTGGAAAACATGGATATATGGGCAAAGTCCAAGATGCTGAGTCCTGCATTTTGGCCACAATAACCCCTTGCAGTGTTATAGGCTGGAGCAGTGTGGCTGGACAGTGCTCAGGCAGAAAGGGACCTGGAGGCACTGGTGACAGTAGCTAAACATGAGCCAGCAAGTGTGCCCAGCTGGCCAAGAAGGCCGAGGTCATCCTGGCCTGGATCAGGAATGGTGTGGCCAGCAGGAACAGGGAGCTCATTCTTCCCCTGTACTGGGCACTGGTGAGGCCACACCTCGAGTGCTGTGTCCAGCTCTGGCCCCTCAGTTTAGGAAGGATGCTGAGACACTTGAGTGTGTCCAGAGGAGGCAACAAGGCTGGTGAGAGGCTTGGAACACAAACCCTATGAGGAGTGACTGAGGGAGCTGGAGTTGTTTAGCCTGGAAAAAAGGAGACTCATAGGTGACCTTATCACTCTCTACAACTCCCTGAAAGGTGGTTGTAGGCAGGTGGGAGTTGGTCTCTTTCTTCAGGCAGCAGATGACAGAACAAGAGGACACTGTCTCAGGCTGCATCAAGGGAAATACAGGTTGGATATTAGGAAGAAGTTTTTCACTGAAAGAGTGATAAAGTACTGGAATGGCCTGTCTGGGGATGTGGTGGAGTCACTGTCCCTGAATATGTTTTAAAAAAGACTAGATGTGACATCCAGTGCCATGGTTTAGTTGAAGTGTTAGGGCATGGGCTGGACTTGATAATCTTGAAGGTGTCTTCCAACCTAGTGATTCTGTGAATCAGTAACAGCTTTAACTTCAAAGTCTAATTTTACATATTGAAGCACAATCTGAGTATTGTTTATTATCAACCCCAAATATTTCCAAGGCATGTGTTTCTGTACTTTCTCTGGGGAAATAACTAAACCAAAAGTTTTCAAATTTGTTACAGCACATTGTTCAAGAGCTGATACTTGTTTCTTTTTGGACACCAACAAGATATCGTCCATATAATGATAGCAATAGCAATTACTAAATTGTGCTTGCACCTTTGATAAGACCTGTGTCACAAACCATTGACAAATAGTTGGAGAATTTCTTATTCTTTGAGGAAGAACCTTCCATTGATATATTTTATTATGTTCAGCATGATTTAAGGATGGCACAGTATAAGAAAATTTTTCCTTATCTTGTTCAGCCAACGGAATAGTAAAAAAGCCATCTTTTAACTCAATTATAATTATTTCCTGTCCCTGTGGGATCATTGTGGGTGCTGGAAGGCCTGGTTGTAAATCTCCCATTGTGGCCATTACTGCATTTATGAGCCATAAAACATGCAAGCGTCTCCATTTTCCTGATATATTTTTTTATCACAAAACCAGGAGGTATTCCATGGGCTGAATGATTCTTTGATATGTCCAGCTTGTGGCTATTCTGCTAGTAATTCTTGTAAGGCAGTAAGATTTTCAGTCGGGAGGGGCCACTGGTCAATCCAGACAGGTTTATCTGTCAACCATGTCAGTGTTACAACTGGACTTTTAAGGCCCTGGATCACAGTGGCCCCTGTTAAAAATCTGTAGTGATTTTGACACACTCTTGGCATAAACAATCTCGCTCCCATAAATTATGTGGGGCATTGGTAACATCAGGCCTGATGTTTGTTGCAAGGGACTCTAATAGGAGTTCAGACAGAGCAAACAATACATCTCAACCAATCCAGCTACCATATCGTTCTCTGCTTTGTTTACTGACAGCAAATTATATAGATTCACAACATAGTTTACAATTACAGGCCATACAAAGACTGCAAACAAGCCTTATTTATCTTAGTCTTAAAGTGGCTAAGTGTCAGTACTACACGTCTACATTTAGAAACCCATGATTCCCAGGGACACCTTAATGTGAAATGTGAATTCCTAGTGAATTTTTACTGCGGCCTGTGACCCCTGGAGGCCCACAGGCCTTGCAGACCAAAGGGCCCAGTCTGGAATTGCTCAACCCTCAATAAATCATGTTCTTGCTCTATGCAACAGATATTAGCTTGTTGGCCTTCAGGATGTTTTATATTAATCGCAATAGCAGACAGACCACCTACAGTTGAACCACTCAACTCAGTGATTCCAAAACCTGTTTGAGTGAGGGGCCATGATTGAGGCCAAAAAAGTTGTGAAATTATAGTTACATTTACTCCTGGGTCAATCAAGCCTGTTATTATCATCTCTGGATGATGTCCCTTGGCTGTGACTATGCATTGTTTTTCTGGGTGTTGATTTGTGACTTTTTGAATCCAAAATACTTGAGGTGCTCCTGTAGGTTCAAAACTCTCTGCCATGACTCTTGTTCACTGCATTTGGAACACAATCGACAAAGAAGTCAAGCTGAGCAATGCAAGTTCCTTTTTTAACAATTCCAGGGGGTTCACTAACTGATACCATAGCATGTATTTGTCCCAAATAGTCAGAATCAATAATGCCTAAATGTGCATTAATACTGTGAAATAGTACTACTGGATCTCTCCACTAAAAAAGCACTCAAACCCTTTCCTACAGGACCATAGGCAGCGAGAGGCACTTTACATGTTTGTCTTGTCAAAATGGTCACTGTGTCAGTGATGGGTATATCGATCCCTGTGGAGCCACTTGTGGCCCATGAGTATTGTTCACAAATAGTTAGCTTTGCAGTGCTGGGAGGGCTTATGTTTGTTGGGGTATTTGTGTCCCCTATGCACCCCTTCTTGTTCTTCTTCCCATTTCCCTGCAACTGCTGTCCATTTGCATGATATTTTGATCTACATTGTCTAGCATTATGTCTAATTTCACTACAATTGCAGTTCACTTTGTTGCCTGGGTTTATCTTAGGTTTTACTTTTCATTCATCATTTTGTGGGCATTGTGCCTTTAGATGTCCTTGTTCGCCATGAGTGAAACACTTTTTTGGAGGCCTTAGGACTGCTGCCAAAGCAGCCATTTTTTGCTCCATGCTGCCAACTTTTGAGAAAGCAGCTACAATATTGGCTAAGGAGGGATCTCCTGGCATAGACTCAATGATTTTTTGGCAGTCCACTTTCACATTGTCTCTAACCAATTTTTTGCATAGAATTTGTCTCAAATATTCATCATGTACTTGTTTCTCAACCGCTGCAGCAACCTTTTCCACAAATTGTAAAAAAGGTTCCTTTGTCCCTTGTTGTACAGTAACATCTCTGTTTGGGAGCTGCCATTTCCATTGTTTTAATTAAAGCACTCATACCTAATTGTTGAACCTGTGCCAAAACCAGAGGGTCCCACCTTGCCTGTAAATATGGGTTAGAAAAAGGTCCATTGCCCAATAAGGCATCAACTCCTACAGTGTGACAAGGGTCCTGCTGAGGTAATTGCATGTTATTCAAAGCTGGTTTTCTGGCTAGTTGTCTCCAGGTGTTTTGAAATACACCATATTGTAGTGGCTGAAACAAAATCCTAGCAAGACAGACAATGCCATAAAGGAACAAGCACATTAGCATTAATGACATGAATTAATTGCATTACTTCTGGACAATTTATACCATATTTGGCCACCTTTGCCTGGAGGTCTTGCACAGCCTTCCATGCAAAAATGTGATGGCTATTGTTTTGTCCTAAAGTGGTTTTTAGGAACCACTTTAAAAACAGGGAAAGCCGTATGCTCATCTTGGATTTGGTCTCCAAGAACCCCCTAATTAGGGGTCTTTTCCTTACAAAGTCCTGTACCAGGGTTTAAAAGATGAATGGAACTTGCAGCTTCAATTTTTAAAGATGTTTATTTGATTCCTTATTTCAAGGTCCATGAGCCACCTAACACCAAGCTTAATGCCCTGGAAAACACCACTGCCAAAAAACCCAGGCTTAGTGCTCAAGGTCTTTTAAAAGTTTCTAATCCAATTAACTCTTAAAACATACTACGTTTACAGTTTTGTGCCAATAATCACTATTGACTCTAGACATGCAATTTCTATATCAAATACATCCTACCAATGTCTTTGTGCCATCATCACAGCAGAAGAGGGAGTCGAAGGAGAACTTAAGGCACCACCCAAAATTTTCCATCTTGCTCTCACCTACTTCTATTCTAAAAACCCAACACTACAAATTTTTACCCTGGGACAAACTGAACTACTATCTATTTTAAATCTTTCTTGTTTTCAATTCATCTGCAACTGTTGGAAGTTTTTTCCCATGGACTAAGGTCAAAGGCAATGCTTTCCTGGAGTCCCAGCTGTTTGGGGTTAGGTTTGTTCCCCTTTTACTCTAAAGAATTTTTTCCCCATAAATTACCAAGGAAGCTGTGTTGGATACTTAAGAGTACTTAACCAAAACAAAGGGGTGGCCAAAGTTCAGAGCGGGAGATAATGCGAGTTTTGGGGGCAGGTTTGTAGCAAGCTCAAGGATAGAGCTTGAGGCAGCTGCTCTCTGCTTTTTGGTGTTCAGGGGGAGAGAGAATGGGTTGCTGCTTGCTGGGAGAGGAGTTCACTGTCTCTGGAGGGGTCCAGTCCTGGGAGATCTACCATCATCTGCTCACCCTGCGGGAGCTGGGCCAGCCCTGCCCCGCCATCGCGGTTTCATCGGCACTGCTCCTGTTGCTATGGTGTGACCCTGCACCCGCTGCCCTACAGGGACATCCTGCCATTCCAGCTGCCAGCCTGGGACTTTCCATTGCTCCAGCTTAGTGCTCTGAGGCTCCCACAGGGGCATCGAGACCAAACTGCCCTGGGTTTTTTGTAAAGCAAAGCCCTCGAGGTTCTTAGTGTTATAAGTATTGGGGAATTAATTGTGTTTTATAAAAATATACTGTATCAAATACTTCTACTTCCACAAAATAAAAGCGAGGGTGAAACTACAAGCCACATCCAGGAATGGGGGAGCCACCTATCTGCAACACAAAGGAGGGTGTCCCCACCAGGAGGTGGGTCTTTTCCAGAGATGAGATTGTCAATGACCTGGTGCTCAAGACCTGATCAGAATCTTATCTACATCGGCCTCGGTGTGCATGCCAGTACTGGGTTCCTGTAAATGTAATCAGATGCCTCAGCCAGCAAATGAAGAGAAAGGGAATATGAATATGAAACACCAAAGGAGTAGACAATGAAATGAGGCAATCTCCCCTCTGGCAAGAAAAACTGTACAAACTTTTTTGTACAGACTTTGTGAACGGGGAGGGATACAGCACACTGCTGAATGTGAGGTTCAGCCAGTATTGATTCTGGGCTTGGTGCTGTCCATTTGATTGTGGCTTTTATCCAAAATTCCTATTTTGCAATATTTTCCAATAAAATGGCATATTGATGAAATTGGGCTGATCATTTATTACATTAGTACTATTTTTGTTATTAATGTTGTAGTTGTTGGTTTTGTTTGCTTTGTTATACATACTACTAAAGAACTACTATTTCTACTCCCAAATCTTTTGCCTAAAAGTCTCTAATTGCAAATTTATAATTGGAAAGGTGGGGGGGGCAGGGGGCGCACATTACATTCTCCATTCCAAGGGAAACTCCAGCTTTCGCTGGCAGATACCTGTCTTCCCAAACCAAGACACCAGCCAGGGCCTCGGACCTCCCAGGGCAATTTCAGAGGTTTTCCTTGTGCCCTGGACTCCAACAGGCTCATTGCAAGGAATGTTCATATCAACACTCTGCATACCAAACATTTTTGGTGGACCTATTTTTTCTAATAAATCCCAATTCCTCACTTCAGCTGCTTTCGTTTTAACATGCTCCCAAAATTGTCGAGGGGTCACAGTCACTTGGCAAGGAGGTAAAGTCCAAGGAGCAGCCGGCTTAGATCTATTACAGGGTTTGCTACAAACAGATCCATGCACCAGCTCAGATATTTTAGTCACTGGTATTTCATCATCTTCACTATCACTGCTAGGCAGTGGAGGATACAACTTTAAAGATTTCATTTGTGCAATTTGGGGCAAAGTGGGGGGGGCAGATGGCTCAGCTTGTTCTTCAATTTGTTTCTCCTGTAAAGTCATTTCAGCCAGCTGCTGTGCAGGAGTAACGTATTTGGACCTGACACTTAAATTCAGCTAACTGCTAAGCAGGAGAGATACAGAGGCTTAACACAGTCTTTCAAGGACAGATACCAAGAGGCATTATCATTTTGCCATTTGTTTCCTGCAACAGTAGGCCCTGGAGAGAACTCAGCAGAAGTAGCTCCAGCAGGCTCACTTCACGGAAAAATACATTTTCAGGCTGAACCTCATTTTTCTGTTGTTACCCACTAAGTCCAACTTCTTGCTCTGATTCTTCTTCCACCTTCTGCTGCCTCTTATCATGTTCTGCTTTCCATTCCTTTAGCGTCTCATAAAGCAATCTCCAAGTAGTAGCCAGATCTGCAGCTGCCTTGTCCCTTTAGATACCGTGTCTCTCCCTAACTTCCTTCCATGCTCTAACACAAAGGTCAGTACTTGCATTAATCTCAAAATCTTGTGACTTTGCCCACAATAACACACTACGAAGGGCGTAGTCAGAAGTCACAATACCTTTTCTTTTCAACAAAGCTTTCCATGTAGATAAAACAATCTCTTCTTCACGTGATAAATTATTTCCTGTTTTGTCCCCAGTGGCTCACCTGTATCCCACGTGTCAAAATCAATCAGGTCTGGACCATTCCCAGTGGGTTCCCGTCCCGCAGCTGTACCTTGCTCCCACAGCCCGCAGATCACATCTGGCACCATCAGATGTCGCTGTTGGGATGGTCACCACCCACAAAGCGCCACAGCAGACTCTTCAGAAGGCCTCTGTTTACTGTCACAGTGCGCTTTTATACCCTTAACAAAGCTTACACTCCACTCATTTGCCGCAAAAACATAAACACAACGTTCAGTGGTGCAATAAGTCTCCGCCGCTGTTTTCAACCAACATTCACAAAACTTTTCCAAGCACTCTTCTTCCACCTGCAGGGTTTTTAATCTCCCTCTCCTTCTTCTCTCCTCGGTTTCCATTCCAATGACCTTGCTGAAATTCCTTTCAGGGGTAAACATTGCTGTTATCAGTTTCTTCTTCAGCTATAACTTACACTTCGGGCTTACAGACTAGCTGAAGCCCCTTCCACATTTCTCCACCCATTTTCTGTTTTCTTTTTTCAGAGAAACCTTTTTCATCCAAAGTCAGACCATAGCATAAGTAAAAATAGGGGAAATGCTTTATTTTCACAGTGTTTTGAAAATGAGGAAAATAACTGCCATGCAAATGTATAACCCCCTGCATTTTCAGAAAGGAAACATAAGACCTCATGGAAGCTTTAGTTGCCAGGCAATCCTAAATATATAGCAATTTTTTCTCTGTTTCTCTCAATCTTCTGCTGGGCGCTTGTAGAAAGAGTTGAAATATCTTGGAACTGGAACAGAGTGGAGAGAGCTTGTGTCTAGAGCAGAGCTGAGACATACTTTTTTTTGGTAGAGGGGATGGAGAGGAGCAAAGTAGAGAGGATTTAGCATTCACTTGGTTTTCCTTGCATTTCTTGTGGCATCTAAAATCAAGCTCCCCATTTGTTACTGTTGTCATGCTACATGTAATTGCTGTGATTTGCTGTTTGTACCAGACTGTTACTGAGTTATTAGCACTGATAGTTTCTTGTATAAATGAAACTGTCTTTTAGTCTTTGTGACGAGATATAGGTGGGTGGCTTGGTTTTTTCTGAATGAAGTAGTTATTGTGCTAGTGCTATGGACACTAAGGATATTTTTTGAGAAAGAAAAAAATTTGGTCAATTACAGCATGTATTTGAAGAATTCTATTTACTCTATGAACTTACAGTGTTTTAGTAAAATGCCATCAGCTCTGTTTGCTGTTGTATGTGTGTGCTTATTGCAAATAAACTAAAGTATCTTTTTATTTGAATGTATCTTAAAGCAGTAGATAGAATAACAGTTGATTCTGAAAAAAAGTCATGGACTTAATGGACCATTTTATGTACCCAGAGGAAGAAAGCAATACTGTAAGAGAACATAAAGTGTAGAAGTTAATAATGTAATCAGGAAGTGTTATTTAGCCTTTAAATAAGCTGTAGGAGCTGTCCACCTATCAGAGAAAGCAATTGCAATGCATCAGAATTATGAAATTTTATTTTTCCTCCACTAATGTCAAAAAAATAAGAGGGAAGTTGCACTGTTATGTGTTATTTAACTTTGTCCTCTTCTTTTAAGGTGATAAATCTTCCACCTCGATCCCTTGCTCTCATCTCTTAGTTAAAGCAAAATAATAGGCCATCCTTTGGTGGTCTTTTAAATTCTTAGATGAAGAACTGGTTGAAAAGTTTTTAGCTTTTAAGTTTGCTGAAATCAGTGAAACCTGAGTCAAAAGAAAAAAGAGAAGCAAATGTGATTTTTGGGTTTTTTTATTTTAATTGTGAGAATGCAGAACTAGATGTTCAATGGTTTCTGTATTTTGAGGGAGAGGGGTTTGCATTCTCCTGCCTAATACAGTGCAAAACCTGTAGTAACAAAATGTGAAAGTATGGAATATGGAGGAAACATTCTGTGTTTTTCACAAGAGACAATACTGAGGTCTCCTGTTAGCCAATATCTTGGTTACTGAGGGAGGGAACATTACAGTGATTAAACATCAAGTAGTAAGGAGCTCAAAAAACCTGCACATGTGGTGAAAGCTAAGTAATGGGAAAAGCCCCTGGAGGAGGGAACAATCAGGCAGTAACTCACAGAAAGATTAGACAGCCTCATTGAGGAGATAAGGATGTGTGTGTGTGAGGTGGAGAGGGAAATAATAGCATTTATATCATACTTGCTACAGAGAGAAGATGGGACAGCAGTAATGCCAAAATAAACTCGTGGAGGGCTTGCATTAGTGTGACACAGTGCCCTGTGTCAGCTGCAAGAAAGGTTTATGCCAGGGGCACAGCCAGGGACTGTCAGTGAGTACAGACACCCATCTTTCCTCTCTGCACATGAGGGAAGCTCGTGGTTGGAAAGTTAATGGTTAATGGGGGAAATCCCGGGAGGAGAAGCACTGTGCATCCAGCCCTCCTTGCCTGGGAACAGGATGAGTTAAGCATGTGCCCAGCCAGGGAAGGTGGGAGCTGATCCTGAGATGCACAGAAGGTGTTAAAATTGTCCTCCACCCTTGCAATATTCAAGTATCTCAGCAACTTTTCTGGATGCAATCTCATTTCTGGTAATCTTCCTCTGAAAGCTAGGTTGGAGGGGAGAAGAAGATGAGGTGCTGAGGATTGTGTCTAAGGCTGGCTGTAGATGGATCCTGGAACACAGGATGCTCTTTGGAGAGTTGAGGCTGGCTAAAAACACCTTTTGAGACATTTCCCCTCTTCCTTTTATATGTATCCTAAGCATTGGATGGCACCACAACATATTGCTATTGTGCATAGAGGTTTGAGAGTTCCTCCCAACTGCCTGAACATATTTACTGGCAGCTCTCCACACTGAATTGAAAAGTCCAGCAATGCTGGTGAGATATGTCCTGCCTTCCTTTGGTACAGACAGCACCTGCTGCCTGTGGCTTGTATTCATGGTGAAGAATTAACCTTGTTCAGCTGTGCTACCACATCTCAGGTGCTGTTCAGACCTGCTTTAATTCATTTAACAAGCCAACTGAACCACAGAATGGTAAAGAAAAGGCCTGAAAGTTACTGCTCAGCCATATCCTCGGCTATAGTGTAGGCAGTGGGCTTTCATGTGAGAACTGCATACGCTTGAGGACCCAGAAATGTTTGTGTTTAAAAGATGACAGAGATTTTTGTCCTGTTGAAATGGGTTTCAAGCTGTGCTGAATCCAATTGCTGTTCAATTGACACAGGTATTCAGAAATTATTAAGGCTTTAACAAGCCCAGAGCCAGTTTTTTCTTTCTTTAAGGAAATTTAATGAACTTAGGAGATACAAAAATTGAACACACAGAGAAGCCTTTCGCTGCTCTGCTGGGACATTGAAACGTTCATCTTGTTTGACTTGCAAATTCCTCTGCTCAAGCCTTGGAGAGGGGAGTGCCTGGTCTACTGTCAGGCTTGCTGAAATGTGCACAGTTGGGCTGCAGCTGGGAACATCTGACTGGGGCATGTTGCCAGCCCACAGGCAACAAGGATAGAGCAGTTGGGGATGCATCAAAGCTGGGGAGAGGAGAGCAGGATCCACACACGTTGCTGCATGAAATACCAGGGGAGATGAGGCTGTTCAGGGTCAGGTGTGCTGGTGCAGCTGAAGTTTCCCTCACATGGTGCCCAGCTCCCAGGGAGAGCTGCCCCCTCCCCAGGCATGAGTGTTCCCTCTCTCTTGCCTGGGTTTCCCTTCATTCACAAGGAGCACTTGCTGTTTGCAGCCTTTTCACAGCTGTTGTATGCACAACTCTGCTAAAGCAGAACTACAAGCTTTTCCCAAATAATTTATGTGGAGTTTGCAGCAAGCTGTTCCATTTTTGGAGATTTGCTCAGCACCTCTTTTGAAATAAAGCTAGTAAAGCTAGAACACGACAAATTGAATCAAGCTCATGGGGAAAATAAACTGCAATTAAAAGGTATTAATTTGCTATTTTGCCAATGTAAATTTAGCACCTATGCACTTGCTTTCATAAAGATAAATTTGGATAGAGCTAAATTAAATGTCAAGAGAGTTGGCAGTGCCAGAAATCTCACATCCCGGACGGCACCAGGAGGTTGTGTCAATGCACTACTGTGTGTGCTGGAATCTGTGGGGCACTTCTCAGCCCAAAGCCTTTGCTGGATGCAAGGGGCTCCTACTCAGGGGCAGAGCCTTCATCCCTGAAGCTGCTGTTTCCCTTGGGTTAAAACAGGGCAGCCTGGAGAGTGCCTTCACTAATGCCGTGGGATAAGGGTTGCAGCTACCAGGGCTTCGAGACTTTCCCAGGATTGCTGCCTCCCCTGTTCAGGTCAAAGTAGCACCTCCAGGTCACCTGGGAGCTGAATGATGTCTCAGCAGCTTTTACAAGCCTTTCCCACCTGGGGAATTTCTTCTGTTCCCAGAGGAGCAGGTGATGAATATTTTTATGATAATGAGGGTAATGTTGCTGAGCTGCCAGTAGCCAGTTGCTAACAGCCAGCTCCCCCTTGCCTCGAGGAACAGCACTGTGTTCCAGTCACAGTCCCTCTCCATAACTACTGCAGTTGCCCCCATAATTCTTTATTCCTAACTACCACTTGTGTCAGTAAGGTGCTGAAACCATTTTTGTGACTCAGGCAGAGATGCTCCTGTCCTGGGGAAGCGACATAAAAGCTGCCAAACCCATCACCTGGCTGCTCTGAGGGCTGTGCACTTTCAGAGACATCTTCAGAGACCTTCAGAAGAGAGGAATGGGACAGAATATTCTTTGTCTCTCCATCCATCTGCCTGCAGGAGATGAAACAAAAGAGAAAAAGAAAAGATTTGGGTTTTTTCCCTAAGGATGACATTCTGCAGTAGTAAGGCTTGATTAGTAACATCACCCACTCCCAGTTCTCCTGCAATATTACAATATTACATCCTTCATCAATATAAGCCAGGAATGCAAACACTTAAGAATATTGCTTGAATATTCCTGACATTATTTTAAAAGATAACAAAGCAGAAACTGAGTTTTCTCCCAACTTAAAGAAACATCACTTAGGTGGCAAATGTACAAATATATGCATCTTTAGATTTATTTGTATTTTCCTCAATTAAAAAAATAGATCAATTGGTTTTAATCTTTTGTTTGAAAGTTTTGGAAAAAATGGGCACTTTGCACTGTTTTGCTGTGAGCAATAACCAAAACCAAGGAGAAAATTCAGGTGATTTAGGACTCATTATGCATGGAAAGGAACCTAAAAAAGCCAGGCTAGGTGGCTTGGAAACTGTTTGACTGGGTGGAGCTTGAGAGGAAGAAATGCAGAAAAACATTTCCATGTTTTCAGGATGAGATCCACAAAAACATAAAAAGGTATTTGGTGTTACCAGAGAAAAAAATTCCTTGTTACTTGCTGAACTCTCCCTTTCACTCCAGATTCTGTAGTGCTGTTTGCTCTTCCAGCTGCTACTGGGAGCAGCTCCTCAAAGTGTTTTTGCACTCAGCCCTTGGCACAACCATTTTGGTTTGTTTCCCAATGTTGGTTTTAGTAGAATTTTGGTTTAGTGCAAGTATTTTCTATGTATTGTTTTCTACACTTTGTGTTTGCCTATCAGCTGCCATAGAAATTACTGCCTCTTTCCTTTGGCAAGCACCTGCTTTCCTGCGTGTGACAAATATTTTCCTTTTTGTATTAGTGCATACATTTGGGAGAAACTCTGTGGATTATGCAATGCAAAAATTACCTCCTTTACAATTTAGGGCATTCCTTAGATGTGAGATCCAGCTGCTGAAGGAGACCCAGGAGCTGCAGAGAGGTTGGTTATTTGTGGTGGAGGAAGAGCGTGCAGATAAAACAGTTTTTTTGCACCCTGACCCCCCACCCCAGGCAGATGGGAATGACTGCAGGAACTGCAGGGTGCTGGTTTTGCACAAGCTGGGATCACTGCCCATTTCTGAACTTGGGGCCCTCTGCCCTGCTCTGAGCCAGGTTAGAGCTTGGCAGAACATCCCTCCTTCTCTCCACATTGATGGGCAGTAGCCAGCTCAGCCTCTGTGATACTTGGGAGCCTCCTCTTTCCTGTAAGGATACTGTGACTAGACTGCTCCAATACCTTTCCCTCTCAGGATCACCTTCTGCTCTGTTCAGGAACCTGTCCTCAACCCCTCCCAAATGAATGCTTGTCTCACCACACAGCAGGGAATGCTCTGTTTATTCTGTGATCTGCAGCCATCAGCAGAATTTTCACATTGAATTCACAACATAGAACAAATAAGCCAGGACGATAAAACATGTTGGTGTCATTCCTCTTTTTCACTGTTTTAGCACTGTTGGCTGTTCACTGCAAACATGTGGGCTCAGTATATAACTCAGTTGTTTGCAAACAGGGTCACCATGAAAATAGCTGGTCTTTTCTGGCAGTATTGTGCTGCTGTGTTTATATTTGGACAAGTTCCCTGGAGTTCAAAGCTATTGGGACTGACACAAGATTTCTCTGAAAAGTGGATAATCTGACTATTCAACCCATGGAATATACTTACAGTGCCAAATGAAGGCATTATGCTGTCCCTCTTTATAGTAAGACACTCAGCATCAAGCAGTGACAGGACAAGGAGTGGTAAGTGAAATAATTTTAATAGAGTCTCAATGTATGATAAACCACAAAAGAAAGAAAATGTTTTCTGGAAAATTCTGCGTATGTATATATTGCATTTTATAGTCTTACAGATAAACTTAGGTCAAATACATGATTCTAAATGCTTCAAAACACTGATTTGAAGAGGATAACAAATAGATTTATCTCTTTATACAGATATGGGAGTGTGATTTTTTTTTCCTCATTTTGTTTTACTTTAGAAAGAATACTTGTATTCTTCAGCACTGAGGCAGCACTGAGTTGTTTCCCATAACTTCCAGTGGAACCTAAGGAAAAGCATTTGGGAGAGCAGACAGCAAGAGGACGCATTTTCCTGGTTCAGTCCTGTTCTGGTCTGGCTTGTGCTCATTAGCAGATGTCTGCAATAGTTGAACTTGACCTAATACAGGCCACTGTCATGTCATTGGGGAAAACAGCAATAGAAACCTTACAGGTAATGTCCTGGAAGTGGCTTGGATTTTTCAGTGCAGAAATAAAATAAACAGATCATTTTCTACCTCCAGCTGCAGGAACATTCTGCTCCTGTTTGACAGGAAGGAATAAAGATAGATTTTTTCCTTTTTCCTTCCTATTTTACTGGAGAGAGAGTCCGAACTATTTTTCTCTCTATTCCTATAAAGCCCTACGTTTGCTTGCTCATACTGGGAGAGCTGCTCTACATGCCAAATAACTCTCTTTGAGAGCACGCTAAAGTCTGAGACACCACAGCCCTGTGTTGCTTAAAAGGATATAAACGTAAGCACAGGAGCTCTTACAGTGCAAATTTGGTAACAATAAGGGTAGAGTTATGAATCCTAGGTTTTGTGGAAAAGTGGGAATAGTCCCTAAATGGAGAAAGTTTTGTCTGGACTTCAGAGTTAGAGACACCTGTTGCTGGAATTATGCAGGGCTTTTTACTATGTCAGGGATTTTTTTCATTGCCTTTCCAAAGCCTTCATAATTCTTTTCACAGCAGGGTTGAATGCTGATTTCTGATCTTGCCTTGTCCTTTCTGTATGCCTTGCTTAAGGCATCAAAGAGACAAAAACTATTTGCAAGGAGAATTTATGCCTAAAAAAACCAGGCTGCAATCCTCTGTTTTCACAGCATCACATGATGTAACTAAAAAATACAGGGAAATGCAAATTACTTTTCTCTGTACTCCCTGAAAACAGACAAAAGTTTATAACAATAATTAGATGGATTTAAGCTTTGAGTGAGAAAGAGACAGATTTAATATTCTAGTATTCAATGCAGACTGAGGCTTAAGGAACACTTAAATTGATCAAAAAAGAAAAAGAGCCCAAATTAAATCTCATATATCCAAATCTAAACTATGGCTTTGCTTTCAGTTTCTCATGTTTTGAAGAAACCTCTGTTGACTTTGTGCTTTTATATTTCAAGGTCTCCCTCATGTAATGCTTTATAATGAATATGACCCGGTAAAACAAAAAGCAACTGCATTGCTTTGTCAGTGGTTGCAAGGAGTTGAAGGTACACGCACACATAAAAAAGCCATGTTTAAGACATTTATCTAGACAAAAAAATCAATTTTCCCTAGCATACAGTATCTATCATTAAATGCTCAAAGCCCCTGAAGTTCACATTCATAATTTAAAAAGTATAATTAAGGTAATGACAATGGCTCCTTAGCACAATGACCAGGCAGGGCTCAGGCAGGGTCAGAAACATCCCTCAGACGTTGGTGCTTAAGAGACTTCTGAGCCTGCCGTGCCCTGGGGGCTGTAAAGGCTCCCCAGGTGCTACTTCCCTCTGGCCAGTCAAGAGCTCCTTAGAGGGCATTAAATGTGCCTGTCACTGGCTTGAGAGCTACACCACCTCTTCTGTACAGCGCCAGATTCAAGCTGAAAGCCTGTAGATGAACATATTTGAAAGCCTGGGTCACAAATTTCCTAACAACATTAATTACCTTTCCTCAATCCGCTAGAGATTGTCATGTGGGTATTGCAGAATCTGTGTATGACAAACATATTCAAAATTGTAGCAGTTCAGCTACATGCCATCAATCCAACCCTAAGCCCTTGAGAGAACTTAGCTCTCTCACTTTTTTAACTAGAAATACTTTACAAAACCAGCCTATTTATTAATCATGAGGGCAAACACCACTACTGGTGACTGCTAACACTAACAAAAGCCCAGATTCTCTTTCTCCCTAGATAGAATTTTCTAGTGATTTTTATGGTTTAGACAGGTGACTAATAGAGTAGAGGTGAGTGTTCTGCAGAGATTTCTGAAGTACTGCCCAGAGTTTTCACATTAAATGAGAATATAATGTTTTACAGCAACACTTTATGTATGTTATAAATTAAGTAAATACTGTGAATTTTCTCTCCTGTAACCAGCAACTACATCTACAAACTAGAGTCCAACCAGCCTAGTCACATCATAAGAATCTCATAATCAACTTCCAGACCCTTTTTAGAGTTAATTACATATGTAGGAAACATATATGTAGGAAATGGTCCCTCATATAAATATTTACAGAAAAAGACATCTTAAATCCAAAGGGTTTTTTTTTTTTTTTTATTTGTCTGGTTAATCGATTTGGAAATGTCAGCCACATATTTAAGAGAATATAATGGATACATAAACTAGAAAGAGGATTTCAGTTTCTATGTGGGTAGGCAACAATTACTATGCTGGGGAAAGGTAATGAGGATTCTGCTTTGCAGACTCATGTAGTAACATTCTTATTCAATAACAGCCTTAAGTGTAGCACTGAATTGTGGTAATTTAATATCTGAATTATCTTTCCATTAAATTGCATGAACACCTAGAAGAAGTTCTGTAATGGATATCATGCAAATTGCTAATATGAGATGAAATCTTTCAGGTACAATTGAAAGTGATTCATTTTTCTATTGTTTCTAATTTGGCTGTGTTCTGAGCACACAAGGGAGTGTGTATGGCTGCATATGTAACACACAAAACCAGATGTGCCATCTCTTAATTGCAGACCACCATCACAGATAAGGACAGGACTCTGCCTAGCATAGAGGTCAGCAGGGAAGCTGTCAAGAGTGGAGGGTTAAAGGATCTGCATTGTGTGGAGAAAGCTCTTACTTATATAAAGTGAACTTTATCCTAAGTACAATCTGGGGCTGGTATGAATTAATTTCTCGATGTCTGTATGTCCAGGTAATCCTAATCCTAATTACTGGCTTCTCTTGAAACCCTCTTTCCTTCTTAGATGTCTCTTCTGTGTAGAATAGGGCAAAGGCTGGAGTGAAGCTTTCATGAGTAGACAAAATTTCTCTAGTGGCTCTTGCTGAGGCTGGCAGCCAAAAGGCCACAGCAATCAGGGTGGCCATGGTGTTAGTCTATTGAGACACAGAGCAGTACAGAGATGAGACAGCTCAAATGGGAAAATGTTTTCTTGGGGAAGTTTCAATGGTCAATGATGTTGAGCCATCGTTTTTCCTGGTAGCACTGACGGCATGCTTTTCTGCATGTGTACAATGTATTCTGTTAGGTGTCAACAGGGTTAGCTTTCCTCTTTCTCTTATGTAATACAATTGTTTCCTCAAGTGACTAATAAATCTCACTGTAAGAATGTCCATTGCTCTGCTGAGTCTTCACGCCCGTGTTACACAGTGCCATGGAGGTTTGGAGGTTTTAGATAACTGCAAGATTGTGTTCCCAGGCTGCCTGAGACCAAAAGCCTACCAGGAATCAGTGTGTTGAAGAAATATGCTTTTACTTCTCATTGCTTTTAATTATTGCACTAATAAATATTAATTCTGTATTTTGAAAGTTTTCATGCTGTTGTAATTTCCTCTGGGAACAAATACATGAAAAATCCAGTAATCCAGAATTTTTCCCTCGTACAGGAATATCTGACTGAGGTGAGGCTAGCCATTTGGTTTGCATTTATCCTCAGAAAAGTTTTCCTCTCTTCTAACTTTAAAAGAGGGAGGGAGGGAGGATTTTAATGAAATGAAAAACTTTAAAGAAAACAGAATTGCTTTATCTGAGATACAACATATGGAAAACACCAGCAAAATAATAAGGCAATGAAAATAGTTAAAAATAAAAGCTGGACTATAACCTAAGAGGTAGGTGACATTTTCTTCAGTTATCTTTATACGACTGTCAGTCAGAGGCTGCTACAAAGAAATCTTTTTTTGGGAGGGGTTTGGGAGAGAGCATTTGGAATGATCTCTATCTCAGGGATAACCAGGCAAAATTTAAATCCTCTCTTCTCTAGGAATTCATGCTAGATGATGTCAGGATTATCCCAACTCCTAGGAACCCCTGCAGGATTCCCAGTGGCACAGCAGCAGGCTGTAACCAGTACCTTTTCTGGCTTGCTGGAGATACTTGGCCAGCAAGGCGCCGATGTTGGCTCTTTGGTCGCTGCTGGCATCCAGGCGTGGCAGGGATTTCAGGGGCCCGGCAGGTGGAGCGCGGGAGTGCCGCTGGTGCTTCTGTCAGGCTCTGCCCCAGCTCAGCAGGCAGAGCATTCCCATCGAGCGAGCCCCGGGTTTGCTCTCCGCGGGCGCTCACCGAGAGCACGGCAAGGAACACGGAGATGCACAGCCCGCTGTACATTGCTGGGGAGAAAAGGGACAGTGGGCTGTTACATGAACAGATTTACTGCATTTCGTGCACTCCCTAACCCCATCTTCCATTGGGAATGCCGCCTTCTGAGCAAACCAGGCTTGTGTTAGAGTTTGTTGGTTTTTTTAATGTAGGTAACAGCGGGATCTGTCTTAGGTTGGAAAACACGTGTGTGAATAGCTAAATGTGCTCGCATAAGACGAAGATACAGGTAGTTAATCTTGTTTCTTCCAGCCTAGTACATAGTGTATCTCCCTCAATTCTTACTTGCTTTTCCTTCTTTGGAAGCTGTATTTCATAAAAATTTAAGGGCCCTGAATCCATCTCTGTGAAAAAACTCATGATTCAAACATTTCAGTATTTTGCTATTGCATTAAAACCCTGCTGTTATTGCAGATACTCAGTTTTGACAAGTTCTATGAAGAGCCTTTATTCTACCAACCTTCACTGATTTGAACTTTAGTGTTCAAAAGATTTCATCTCATCATACACAAAAAGAGAAAACCCCCAAAAACTTGCCCCAGTGAAAGAAAAACCAAAATCTAATAACTCCTGCCCTAAAGCATTTGATCTAATAGCTGGAGTGGTAAAAACTGTACAGTTAAAAGCTGTAAGAAATAAAGTGCAACTTCATAATCTTCTTCATATTAAACAGGGAATTTAGATTTCTACTGCTTTCTTAAATGTGTACTAAGCAAAACAATGTTGGTTTACTAAATAATTTTATCACGTACGCTGAAATGGTATTTTTTCCTGGAAACAGAGAACTTGGTCTCTGTGAAACACTCTGCATTTAGACCTCCTCGCTGCCAGGGTAAGTGATCACAGTGAAACAACAATCCACATTTCAGTGCTAGCACAGCTTAGGAAGTTCTGTAACAACCCATCCACCAGAAAAGCCAAGTGACAAGAAAGCCTGCTTGCTCCTTCCCAAAGCCTCCTCCACAGATATTGCAGGCTGACACATCCTCTTTCCAAAGAACAGCATTAATAAGCTGTCAGGCACATTTGCCTCCATTTGGCATCCCTCTTGCCCTACTCCTGCCACAGTAGAAGGCTGAAGAGTCTTTAGAAATTAATTTACATCATGTGGCTTCATAAGATTTTATTTATTGTCCATCAAGTACCAATAGCATTTTTGAACAGGAAATTACATTTCCTGCAGCCTCAAAGAAGCACTCATCTTCAAAATGAACCCTGATGGTCTTTCTCAAAAATAAAATATAAAGCTGAGAAGAAACATATTCAGAAAGACACTGAAATATTAACCTGTACTGGTTGCTAGCTACTTATTCTTCCAAAGAACTATTATTGACACACATTTTTACAGAGGCAGCAGAGCTAAAGACTGATTATACTAACCTAAATATAAGCAGAGGAAAACCAAATGAGGAAAGCTTTATGATATAAATTATGAGTACTGTTACTGTGCTTCTCTTTCCATTTTTCTTGTTCCAGAACATTACAGGCACTCTTTCCTCAATGCCCTGTAATAGGCACATGTTAACACAGTCCAAGGTAACAATTTAAGTGGAATGTTGTCTGAAACCTAGGCACAACCTGCTCCACTCCTTTAGAAGGTGAAGCAGGCACTCCATTACCTGCACATGAAACTCAATTGCTCACATTCAAACTTCAGCTTCAAGACAAAGAGACATGCCTCTGCTAGTAAAGCAGTTGTGTTGGTTTTGGCTGGGATAGAGTTAATTTTTTTTAGTAGCTGTGGTTTGGATTCAATGTGAGAATAATGTTGACAACAGACTGATGTTTTGGTTGTTGCCAAGTAGTACTTACCCTGAGTCAAGGACTTTTCAATATCTCAGGTGCACAAGAAACTGAGCGGGGAGCAAGGCGGGGACAGATGACCCGAACTGGCCAAAGGGATATTCCATTCCATAGGAAACAGTGGTCAATATTTAAAAGGGGAGTTGGCTGAGAGCTGCAGATTGCTGCTTGATGATGGGCTGGGCATTGGTCAGCAGGTGGTAAGCAATTGAATTGGGCAACAGTTTTTTGTCAGGTTTTTTTCCCTCTTCCTCTTCCTCTTCCCTTTTCTTTTCTTTTCTTTTTCCTTTTCCCTACTATTAAACTGTCCTGTCTCAGCCCATGAGTTTTACCTTTTTCCAGTTCTCCTCCCCATCCCACTGCCTTGGAGGGGCTAGTGAAGAAGCAGCTGTGTGCTACACAGTTGCCAGCTGGAGCTGTGTAGCAGTATTGAAGAAACAGCAGTATCGAAGAAACCATGACAGCAGTATCGAAGAAACAGCAGAGTCCTTGCTTACATGACATAACTTTGTCTGTCCTTCCCTGTGTTCAGATCTACTGACAGTTAGGGAAATACCTTTGCACAGTCTGGAAAAGATAGTCCATTAGTCCATGCTCAGCTGATTTTTTTTCAAATCTGCACTGCTAAATGTCCTCTCTATGGACAGCATTACAAACACAAGATCACCGGCGCAAATTTCTTCAGAAGGGCCTTCAAAGCCAACTTCTACGTAATTTAAACTGTCTGAAGTCATATCCTGAGTGGTTACTGAATGTAAATCCCCAAATCTCTCAATTCGCTATCCAAAAGCAGAAGATTATCGGCTCCCAAAATTAAGCTGTTGTTTAGGTCACTAATATGATCTGAAATTAGGGCATCCAGCAATAATACTCTGTGACACACAGTGATATATTTCAACTCTCAAGGTTCTCACTAGATTGGAAAACATAGTCTTAGCATATTGTGCTAAGCACTTTAATTACTGACTGGGTTTAGTACAGCTTAATAAAGCCTTCTCAGCAAACCCTACTTGAATTTCCTTGATTACTGCAAGATGTGATGCCATTGCAGAAGGAACTGAAACAGTTCTTCACCCATCAGGATCCCCTCCATACACCCTGTAGAACAGGAAAAGCAGAACAAACACTTTTTTTTTTCTCCCCAGTGAGATTCTGTTAGACAGTATTTTCACAAAGCTAGCAGAGGAACCCAGAAGGAGGCAGAGACTCAAGCATTAGTCTGACAGGTCTTAAATCATCAGTTATTTATCTGAAGACAGATATTTTTCATCTCTGATAGGTTTGATCCAGGATACCTTTTCCCTTCCTTTCCATAGTTTCGTCATGCCTTTTTCTTAAAGCCGATGTTTCCTTTCCCTAACATTCCACTTCTCGATAGTTTAAACTCTCTGAGATCTCACCAGTATTCTAGAAGCGCTGTCAAGAGAACAAGAAGATTAAGGAGAGAGTCAAGTTGCACTAGCAGACACAAATTTTTTTTAAAGGTGTTTTTTCTATTGATTTCAGTGGTACCTTACTACTGATGCTGAAAATGTTATACTATTTGAAAGTAGCAAAGTACTTGCTTGACATAAGTAGCTAGAATTGTTATGCTGTGAGTAGAACTTTAACTGAACCCTATGGCTATGTTGTATATGTCACAGATGTATTATAGTGAAACCTAGGGCTAACAATTAGAACAGAGAAAGCTGGCAGCTTAATTATTATTTAAAAACTAATAGTCAGAGTGGACAGCCCCCAAATTGTGGCACTTGAACTGTAACAACACTATTACAACATATACTACAGAACTGGCTGGAACCCCTACAAAAAACCAACCTAAGAGGATGTAAAAATGACCACATAGCAAACACTCAGTAAAAAAACCATGAAGGGTGACAAGGTCACAGCCCCTAACATAGCTTCTGCTCCAGACTGTCACATGACAGATGGGGAGCTTACATTATAAGGGTATATTTGCCCAGAGATTTCTTCTCCCATGGTCCCCTTTTTCAGGCATTTGGCTGGAGCTACCAGGTATCATAATTGCCAATAAACTCATGTAATGGAGATTAGAGCCTGATGTCAAAAATTTCTATAACACCTAGGTATTAAGGAAATTAGGTTTGGGGATTTTTGCTCTTCTTCTAAACCTGTGTCTACTGTAGGATAACTACAAAATGGAAGAGCTACAATCTTCAAAAGAAAATGCTTTTTCTTTGAGTCAGATCTCCCTTTTCTCACTAACCAGCAAGCTGGCTGATTCTGTGAGCATATATGGCTACCAGATCTGGTAGCCACATTTTATTGAGATCTGAGCCTCAGCTAATTGTTACTATTAGTTTAATATATAAATATGATAAATATTTATATATTAAATATATATATATTTATTATATATTATTTTATATATATTATTTATTTATATTTATATATATTATTTATTTATTATATATTATTATATAATATATATTATATAATATTTATATATAAATATATAAATATTATATTTTAAAATTTTGATTATAACAAATCATTCAGTCAGGAATATGCAAGAATACTGAGGCTTCTGCTTTCCTCTTGAGGTTAATGGTTACACACAACCTGCATAGGCTTTAGTTATCTGAAATCTAGCCTCTATTTATTGGCTATACTTTCAAGACATAACAGTCATCTTTTAATATAATTTCAGAACTACAGAAGAGGCCTGAATAACAGTGGCTGTTCAAGTGTTATCAAAAATTATGCTCCTAATCTGTTCAGCTATATTTCAATCACATTTTATTCCAAGCTATATCTATTTCAAAACTTGCTGTGACAGAAGATTGCTGCCTGTGGTTTGCAATGTGTTAAGCATCTAGTATCAAAGCTATTTGGTGACACATAATTCGAATACAGACTGCCAACTGAGATCCAAGACTTTCTCTTTGCATTTGCTTGAAAAATAACAGTAATTCGTAAAAACAGCTACCTCGCTGAAAGCCTGAGGTGATCTTTAGCACCATAACTGCAAAAAGCACAACAAAACAAAACAAACATAGATAATCAAAATAAACAAAAATTAGTAAAAAGCATAAAAGTGCATAAAGTGATTTTATTTACAAAGGTAGCTTAAGAAAAACTGATTAGCCAAAAAAAAAAAAAAAAGTATCTTGCATCTTACATCTTGCAAGGTATTCCTCACACTTACAGAAATTCCTCTTCCTTCCCATTAGAAGTAATACTGAAGATGACATTTTATTGTGAGTTCTGGGCTTGTGGAACAAAGATTAAGCAATTCCCCTTAGCTATCATTTACCATAATGTCTTTTTTTAATAATAAGTTCTTAGAGTACTTGT
This sequence comes from Sylvia atricapilla, assembly GCF_009819655.1. Classification (NCBI taxonomy): domain Eukaryota; kingdom Metazoa; phylum Chordata; class Aves; order Passeriformes; family Sylviidae; genus Sylvia; species Sylvia atricapilla. The sequence goes on from NC_089140.1 coordinate 48,068,422, forward strand.
TTCCAGCAGTGTTCCAACCCCAGCTTGAGCACCTCAGCATCACCTTGCTGCAGCTACTCTGCATGGATATCCCTGAAGACACTGGGCTCCAGTGGAGTGAGCAAGGCAGGGTGGAGAGAATGACCTTTATCTTGATATTTCCTGGACCTGTTTTTTCACCTTTCTTCCTCTGTTTCCCTGCTACGCCTATTTCGTGTTAAAAGAGGTGGATCTAGCCCACAGCACTGAACTGCAGACAAACCTTAAGACATATGTAAGTGTTTGACAAGCTCTGGGATTCAATAACGTTGGAGACCATGCTTTCCAAAGGAATGGATGGTGTCCTACAGTGGCTGATGGAGTCTCTGTTGTATTTTCACAATGACAGCAATCATGCCTAGATCCCTTCTCTGTGGTGACCACTGGCAAGACTCACAGGAATGACCTCGAGTTGTGTTAGAGGAGGTTTAGGCTGGATATAAGAAAAAAGGTCCTTTATCCAGAGTGTGGGGTTTGGGCACTGGAACAAGCTCTCCAGGGAAGTGGCCACAGCACCAAGGCTGACAGAGTTCAAGCATTTGGCAATGCTCTTGGGTACATGGTGTGACTCTTGGGGTTTCCTGTGCAGGGCCGGGGATTGGACTCCATCCTTGAGGGTCCCTTCCAACTCATAATTCTCTGTGATTCTTTGATTTTCTCGAGCTAATCCCTGCAAAGATAAGGACTAGTGTAATAACAAGACACAAGTGGAATCCGGGCGAACGACAGCTAACCAGTCCCTCTGCTCATTCCGGCGCTTCCACTCCAGCTCGGCGGTGTCGACGCTCAAGAATAAGAGCCTTATCTGTGGGCCGCCCCCGCTGCCTGCGCCGGGGCTCTGCCCCCAGCGCCGCCTGTCCGCCGAGACCTCGCACGGGCGGCTGTGCCGTGCCGTGCCGTGCCGTGCCGTGCCGTGCCGTGCCGTGCCGGGCCGGGCCGGGCCGGGCCGGGCCGGGCCGTGCCGTGCCGGGCCGTGCCGGGCTGAGCCGTGCCGGGCCGGGCCGTGCCGTGCCGTGCCGTGCCGTGCCGTGCCGGGCGGGTCCCGCCGCATCCCGGGCTCCGTGAGGGAGCGGCAGGCCTGGCCGGGCCCGCCCCCCGCCGGCGCGCCCCGCCCCGCCCGTGCCCGCGGCCTGCGGCGCTGCCCGGTGCGGCGGGGCGGTCTCTGCGGGGCGGTCTCTGCGGGGCCGGAGCGGCGCGCCGGGGTGAGCTCGCTGCCCCCTGGGTCGGAGCGGGGGGTAGAGGGAACGCGGGGGGGAATAGACCCAGAGGCATGCGGGCGTGTTGCTGGCAGAGGGCCGGCGGGGCCGCTGCGGCGCGGCTCGGCCCTCCCTCCCTTCCTTCCCTTCCCTTCTCTTCTCTTCCCTTCCCTTTCCTTTCCCCACTTCCTCCTGTGGCAGTGCCGCCGCTTTTTCCGGGGAGGGCGCGGGTATGTCCCCCTCGGTACGCAGCCCGCTGACCTGCTGGGGCGAGGGGGGCCAGGGAGAGGAAGAGGAAGAAGAGGAAGGCGATCATGTCCCGGGAGGCGGGCGGAGCGGGGCGGGGGTCTGGTTCTGGGAAGAGGATCTCTCTCCGGGAAGGCGATCCCTCTCCGGGAAGGGGGTCTCTCTCCGGGAAGGGGGTGCCTGCGGCGCTCAGGGATGCTCAGCGGGCAGGGCCGCCTCTCCCGCATTCCCGGAGCCTCTCCTTCTGCTGGCAGGCCCGGAGGAGGTTTGTTTTTCCTCTCCCCTTGCGATCCGAGCCCAGAAAATCCATCCTCACGGAGGTACGGCGACCTCTTTGTCCTGCTGGTTAACAGTGTGAGAGAGCCGGGCCCTGCGAACCTCCGGCCTCCATCGCGGGGAAATGTTGCGCTGAGGGTTAATTTTAGCGTCGGGCTGAATTTAGGCAGCTTCGGAGAGGCACTGCCTGCGTTCAGCATCCGAATTTAAAGTGGGTCATTCATTGCTGAAGTGCAGCGTTTTTAATGTGCGTTGAGGGTGACGCTGGTGCGTCTGCAGAGAGAGCGGGTCAAACCCTCGCCTTTGGTGTCCAGCAGCAGTTCAAGTTACTCATTGATGGAGTGCTAACACTCAGCAGGTCGCTGTAGTCGGCTGTAAGTAGACACACAGTGGTCGACTTTAACCTGGAAAATATTCGCCACAAATACTAAACTTGTTTGAAGAGCTTGTTTGCTTGTTTTTAAATCGTGTTATTGTGCTTAAAGACATAAGACATAGGCATAAGACCATCACTGTATTTTTGCACAACGTTGTCAATACTTTTTACTGTGCGCATTTGTCATCTTGGTTTATATAATATCTGCATATTATACGTATTGTGTTGAATATTAATTGCGATGAAAGTTGTCATTTTGTGCCTAAAATCATAGTGTTTTGGGACACTGTTAGTGAATCCAACATTGTGAGAAGGCTCATTTCTATTTATAAGTCCGTAGTGGTGCTACTATTTTTAGTAGATTTTTTCGTCAGCTTTGCAGTTTTAAGTAGGCCAGATGCAGAGTGATTTGGGGTTTGTTTGTTTGTTTGCTGATGCTGTTCATGCCCAGATGCTTTGCATAAAATGCACCAGTGATCCTCTTGTTGTGGCACAAATCCGTAATTTTAAGGGTTTTTTTGTTATTCATGTGTTAGACTTTTTCAGGATGAATGTTGCTTTCTATAGACTTGGTGTGTTGAGAAAGAAATATACAACCTTTTAACAGTGGTGGAATTTGTGAAATACTAAACTCAGTTCAGATGGATTAGGCATTCTTTTTGGTGCATTTGTGCTTGAGTGTGGTTGTGCTGATGCAATGTGGTCCAATTTTCATAAATACTCAAGTGTTTAGCCATGATTTTTTTCAAAGTGAATTTAGCACAATTGTTCTAGGCCTTCCTTCATGAGAAAGAATGTATTTGGACTTTAACATTTTAAAACTTTACCAGAGCATCCTAGCTAAATATACAGTTACTAACATATCCTTGTTAAAATGTTTTACAGGGCCAAACCTAGTTTCTAGTAAGCACGACTAATGGATTTCACTCAGTGAATTAAGTCAACATGCACGATATTACCAGTGATTTTGCAGAAGGTATTGATGACATGGTAATGGTAAATCACACTTTTGATAGCAGGGACTGTGATTTCTCATGATTAGGCAACAGCATCCAGTAAATCAGATGAGTCATTTTGAAGGATCACAGATTTGTTGCATGTTAAACATTCTCTAATTTAACTGTATCTGCCAAATATCTGTTCTTAATTTGGAATTGTTAGCAACTGTGTTAAAAGACAACTTATACTTTACCTCTAAGCCTTGCTGTCTTAAATTCCACAAGGAGTAGAATTAAAAATGAAAAGTTTAAAAAAGTAATCTTGGAATCGAAAAGAACCAAGTATCTTCTTGATGAAGATACTGTGCTTTTCGTATTAAGCTCAACTACTTAGTTATCAGCTGAAGCCCTAAAATAGCATTACTTCAGACATCAGGAGTTAATTTCTATCTTGCACTGACAGAAAAATTAGATAAATTATGTGGAGGTATGTTAAAATAAGTATTTTCTTCTGAAGGTTCAGATATAGGTCTTTGCTGGAACTTCTTGCTCCTTAGACTAGGTAATTGTTTCCTTACAGTGTCCTCTAAGAAGAAAAGTAGAGCTAGAATGTAAAACCTGAATGTTCTTTTTTGTTTTCAAGTACCTTCAAAAGCTGTAAAAGAGGAGTTAAGAGTGAAAAAAATCTTACAAAAGTTTATCTTAATCTGAAATGGATGTCAGTTTCCTGAAGTGCTGTTTTCTTTAAGACCTCTGGAGAATTTTCAGGGGTTTGAATTAACTTCTGCACCATTTTGTGGAATAGTTTTTGAGGGAGTGACAGAATCCTAAGTGTTCTCACTAATACATAAAATGCCTGAGCTATTTCAGGAGGAGTTCTACAGTTCTGTGCTAGCAAAAGAATAGCTTTTCTTGTTCAAGTAGTATCTGGCTAGCAGCCTTGGGACATTTCATTGTCGTTAATTTAGGAAAAAACCAAACAAATACATAGGAGTAGTCAGTGTTATAAACCAATATCATGCTTGATGTTTGAGGCAATCAATCAGGTGTTTGGCATCTTTAAAAAATTGTTTTGTACTTAGAGAAATGCAGATGTGATAAAATTGGTATCAAAATGCTTTTGATATCTAAATGGTTTCTTTGGCCCAGAGTTAACTCTGAGAAACTGAATGGATATTAAGCCCTTATTGCTTATTTGGTGTTTAATGGAGAAAGTTTGCCATGAAATTTTAATTTCTGTGAGCTACAAAATCAGCTTCAGAGAGGAGGTAACAGAGGTGAAGAAGAGTTAATACCAGATTCGTTGGAGGTTTTTTAACTGTCTTTTCCTTATTTTTGTATCAGTTCCCCTTTATGCCCACCTCTCCCTCCCTGCTTTTGCAAGAAATCGTTAGCTTTTTTTTTTTCTTTATATTTTTTATTGTGTGCAGGTTTTGCTTGTGACTGGAATGTGTATGTGTACGTAAAACATACAAAAATACTGTATACATGTGTTAATATAATTGGGGAGGTGATTGTATTGAACCTTAAAATCCTGATATAGTTTCAAGTCTTTGGCAAGATTAGTCCAGAACATTTAAACCAAAAGAAAAGGTTATGTTTTTTTTTAAGAAAACTGTAATTTTGGTTTCATAATTAATTAAGTAAGAGTTGGGACTGGATGGTCTTCAAGGTCCATTCCAATCCATAGCATTTTCTGGTTCTATGAAGTGATTACTATCAGTTGGAATGTTTAGGCTGTAAATGGGATGATATGTTGTCAGTTCTATAACTAGGATACTTTCTCTGTGTTCTAAGGACCTGACAGTGATAACGCACACAGAATTCAGTTTTGTAGTTTGCAATGCTTAAGAATCTTGAGTGCAGCTGAGATCTGAGGCAGATCTTTGGAACATGTTATGGTGCATCCTTTTTGCTAGTTTCTAGTATTTTCTTAAAATAGAATATAGTTGCATATTAGCTCAGTTGTTCAGAGCATGGTTCCAATAATTCCAGTACTCAGGTTTGATCCCTGTATGGGTCATTCATTCTGGTTTGAGCTCATTTTAAAAGTAAAAGTCTGGGATATGCTGTTAAGAAGGAGTCCAGAGGGGAAGAGACAATGGAGATGAAAGGAAGGACAATGCTGATGCCAAATTTACAAGCTGTTTACTCTGCCATTTTTCTCAGCTCTTACAGAATAAGAAATGGAGTGTTTTGAAAAGGACATAGTGTTTTGCAGGACTTGGCTTAGTAACAGGGATTTTTCTGCTGCAGGGAAAACTAGTCCAAGGTTGGAGCACTTTGATTTGACTTTCTGAATCTATGAGTCTCACTCTTGGGATGGAGAAAGGTGACACTGCTGTTTCCTCAGATGCTCTACTAACCTAAAAAATGTATTTCCTTTTTTTTTTTTTTTTTTTTTTTTTCCCCTTTCTCTTTTTCACTTTATTTCAATGCTCTGAGAAAAAATATTATTCAGTACAAATGTGTGCAATTGCCCTCTTACTTTTGTCAGGTCACTGCTGGAGCATAGGAAATTGAGGAAACATTTTTCTCAAGGAAATTGGTGGTTTGTTGTTTTGGTTTTGTTTTTACACAGCCAGGTTACTTATGGTAAAAGCTGCTATTTCAGATAAAGCAGAGCTACTCTAGTTCTAAACACTCAGATAGAGCCAAACTCTTATTTATGAAGAGCTCTGGTAAAGTATGCTGGTAAATCTTGCCCTTCCCCTCCAGTAGGAAACCTTCCCAGTCCTTAAATGGGTTACATATTTGTAACTTGTAATTCCTGCTGTGTTGCCTAATTGAAAAGCTAGAATATTGCCAAAGCACTCTACAGTATCTTCTGCTTATGTTCGGGGAATTTTGTGGGTGTGCATCAGTTTGAATTTTTCAGTATTACTTTGATTAAAGTGTCTGGCCCAGGTTTGGGGGCCTTTTGTTGGTGGTGTTTTGTTTGTTTTTTTTTAATATCCCTTTGTGTTCACTAAGGAACGTTTGTTTTGAACAGAACAGTGCTTCAGAGGGTGTTTTAAAAGGCATTGAAACATTAAAATGTTTCTGAGGCAATGATGTGTTACAGCTAGAGACTGAATGAGTGCAGCCTGGAAGGAAGGGATTTAAGTGCCCTTCAGGAACAGGAGCAGTAACTATCAGGAGGTCACTAGTAATGTATCTGCTACAAGTGGATTTCAGGAAAATTAGTTCTTCTAGTTATATAAACAGAAGAGGGTCAGTGTATGTCAGCGGAGTGAGTTTTGTTTATGTATAGTGGAAAACTGTAAAAAATGTGTCCAGGTAAGCTTTGGAGGCAGTCTCCAGCTCTATGGTATTTTTTCCCCCCCTTGATTTATAATTAGCATTATTTCATCTTCATTAGATTTTTTTCTAATTCAGATAAGTTTTATCTCTGCTGTCTCTTAATCATGGTGTGTCTGGTACTGTCAGAAAGCACACTGAGAGCATTCTGCTAACACTCCTACAGGTTCATACCAGAAACTCTCAGTTTCTTGGACTTCCAGTAAGGAGTCTTTACAGATAATTTTATATTCTGTCCAAGGTGTTGGCTAGGGTAATTTGTGTCTATGCCTAGATAAAGAATGAAGTTGGCCTTCATGATGGTAAGACAGCAAACAATGGTTCAAGACCATTTTTCTTCAGGTATGTTGAAATTGTCTGAAACTGTCTTTACGTAGAACTTAAATATTTGAATGTTAATGTTATAATACCAATTACTGTATTAAGCTCTGTTCTTGTGATAAATTTTGGGTTTATCTGTGCCATGTAGTCCACTCTTACAGAATAGCAGGTAGTGTAAGCAGCAGTGTCAGCCCTTTTATCAGAAAATAGCTCCTTTGGTAAGGAACTGGAATGTTTTATTTGTCTCCCTGTAATCCCTATGAGGAAAGTTTTTAGAAAGGAAATGCTTTTTTTTGGGGTGTGTGTGTGTGGTTTTTTGTTTGTTTGTTTTGTTATGAGTGCAAATTGCTGTTATTTCAGTGTCAGCTTCTCTACAACTCTGTACTTTTCAGACTACTTCAGCATCTTGGCTGCTGTATTGGCCATGTCATTCTATTTTACTAATTGGAAAAAAGAAGTATTTTCAGATGACTTTTTTAACATTCACAGAAAAGCTGTTTATGGTGGGAGGTTTTGGGCCATATTTGGTGTTGTCAGGACACATATAGTTAAGTATTCTAGGTGTTCAGTATGGTGTGACACAATTTGACATTGTGTACCTAGTTACTTTATGCAAATGTGACTTCTCTGATATTTTAACCTAAATTAACATTGCCTTTTCCAGATTACTTCCTTTTGACACTTTAAGTTTTGATTTTGTTGAGTTGCTGGTAGCCTCTGAGTAAGCTTTTTTTTTTCTTCTTCTTTTTTAATGCTGTCATCTCTTCTCAGTTAAGTTCTACTGTGTGGGTTTTTTTCTTGGAAAGAAAAATGTGTCATATATGGTGCTGTTGCTCATGTATGATACAGGAATATAGTAAACAAAAATAATTTAAACCAAGGACAATAAACTGGAAGAATAGGGGTAGAATAATGATAGAAAAGAGATGTAACATTCTGATGTTGCATCTGTAAGATATGTGTAAAATTGACACATGCAGTGTGTGCCATCTGCTTCTGTCAGTATGAATGAAAATAATGATGTTAATTGTAAATGTAGCTTGAAATCATGGCCAAGCTCTCACCATGTATTGTTAAAATCTTATTAGACTTTGAGGGCAGGGAAAGACAGCTGTCCTAAGCTTGATAATTTTAATTCCTTTAGTTTTCACTTATTATACTAGTTAATACTATTGATAAGTGTAAAATCTGTATTTCACTAGCAACTTTGAGAATTTAATTCTCTGTTTGGAAGCTTGAATTATGACCATAATGATTAAGTGTTAAAAAAAAAAAAAAAAAGAAAAAAAAAGACAAAACAGATCTTTAATTTAAATAGATACAAACATTCTTTCCAGGAAAAATATGCTGCTGTTGTCTATGACTTTGAGTAGATCAGCACAGAAAACTTAGATAGCTAAATATTTTAGTGGTAGTTGAGTAAATATATATTTTTATGAAGAAAACAACTAAAAAACCCCATTAAAACCTTACATCTTTTAAAATCAGGGGAAATGAGAAGAAGGTATATCACAAATATACTAATGTGGATTCTTATTTCATAAGTTTTATTTCCCTCTTAAATGTTTTGACACTTCAATAACCTTGTAGATTCTGTCATTTCACCTGCCTAGTAGATGAAGGGAAGATAGTGAATGTAGTTTTCCTGGATTTTATTAAGGTGTTTGGTATTGTACCTCCCAGCATCCTTCTGGACATGTCTGACTGTGAAGTGAGCAGTAGATGGTGTGCTGGAAGAACTGGCTGAAGGGCAGGGCTCAGAGGGTTGGTGGGAATGGGGCTGGAGACCAGTCACCAGTAGTATTCCTCAGGGCTCCATCCCGAGGGCAGATCTGTTTAAAGTTTTAAAAGATCTGGAGGCAGCAGTCAAATGCACTGTCAGCAAGTTGGCTGATGGTGCCTAAGTGAGAGGTGCTGTTGACACTCTCAAGGGACAAGAGGCCTTGGAGAGGGATATGGATGGGTTGGAGTGCTGAACAACCCATCTAGAGGAGTGGCTGGGAAGCAGCACCGCAGAAATGGGTCTGGGGATGCTGGCTGACATCAGGGTCAAAGTCAGCAGTGGCAAACCTGCAAATACAGCACTACCAACTGGTCCAAAGGAGTGATCATCCCACTCTATTTAGCACTGCTGCAACTTCATTTTGAGTACTCCGTGCACTTCAGGGCCCCAAAATTTAAAAGGGGTGTGAAGAACCTTAAATGAATGTGTGCAAGAGGAGGGCACTGAAGCTGTTTGAAGAGCTAGAAGTAGTAACACCCTGTGAGAAGAAACTTAAGACACAGAGTTCATCTAGTTTGGAGAGAAGGAGGCTGAGGGGTGACCACACTGTCTTTGCAGCTTCCTGAGGTGGTGGAGAGGGAAGTTGCTGATCTCTTCTCAGCAGTACCTAGTACCAGGGCATGTGGGAATGGCTGAAAGCAGCATCCATCAGGACAGGTTCAGATTTGACATGAGGAAACATTTCTTTACCAGGAGTGTTGTCAAGTTGTGGAAGAATTTTCTTTGAGAAGCGGTTGATGCCCCAAGTCTGTCAGTGTTTAAGAGGCATTTAGACATCGCCCCTAATGTCATACTTAAACTTTTGGTCAGCCCTGAAGTGGTCAGGCAGTTGGATAAGGTTATTGTTTTCTGTCCCTTTCAACTGCACTCATTATGAGTCAAATAACAATAAGACTGTTATTTGTCTGAAATGCCAGGGATTTTTTTTAGCTTTGAAAACACTTTCAAAAACACATAACATAAGAGATATGCTGGAAACAGGTTTTTATTTTTCTGGCTCTTTCAGAACAGATGTTTACAAGCATTATCACAATGTGCAGGTGCAGCCAGGAGCAGGTTAATGCAATCCTCAGTTTAGCTTGAAAAACCATCACTTGAAGTATGGCAAAGGAAAGTCAGAGAGCTGCAGAACATTGCAAATCCCCTACATCTTGTGGAGAGCCATTTGCTGGTGGGACTGTGTGGGGAGAACAGATTTCTATTTCACTCACATCTCTTGGAGTTAATGGCACGGTTTGTATCCAACACAGTTGTTATGAACTCCACCTCTCCAGGCAAGTTTGCCCATAGAGCTTCGTGGAACATTCTGAATTATGGGTTTTTTTGTCTTTCTTATGAGAGTCCTGCATCCAGGCTCTGCAGAAAATGAACATGCTGGTCTCTAAACATCACTTCTTCATAGGATGTGTTTGTCTTGCCACACATCCTTCCTGATCCCTGCCATTTAGAATAACCCAAACAAAGGGACTGCCTGGAGCCAAAAGAAGTGGTGCCAGATGAACCCAGTATCCTTCAAATCAGAGGCAGTCTGACTGTGAGTCAAGCCAGAGATGATACAGCGGTCTTGAAAATATGTTACTAATACTGTAAAAACACCCTGAAAGTTATATAAAAAGTATTAACCTTTACCAGAAACAGGAAAGTTGATAATTGACTGATGCACAAAGAAGGTTCTTTCCTGGAAAAAAACCTTCGAAGTTGTAAGAATGTGACTTTCTCTCTTTATTTGATAATGACATTTTTTATGTATGAATTTGCATTTTGGCTTTCAAAAACCCAAACCCCAAACATTCTTACATCTGGTTCATAATTTTTTTTCTCTGATTCTAAATTATTTTAGTTTTTAGAAAGAACAATAATCATGTCAATAGAACAATAACAATGTCATGTATCACTTTGGATGCAAAAACATGAGTAATATGGCAGCATGAATTCAGGCCAAGCAGTCTCTGCTTCCTGAATAGCAAGAATAAAGATCAGTAACAGTCACATGCAAAAGAATTGTGTGGTATTTTAAAAAGTGTGACACATCTCAATGACAAACACACCTTTTTTGCCTTCCTAAACTTGTTCCACCACTGAGTTTCTTGCCCAGGGATGCATGAAAAGCACTCTTGTGCCTGCCTGGTGCTTGTACTGCTCACATGGAGTGCTGAAAAGTGGCAGCTCCTCATGGAGTTCTTCCAAGCACAGGCTGTTTTGCACAAGCAAGAACCCCTGGAGAAATGGAGCCAAGGGGAGAACGGAGCTCACTCCCATTGCATACTTGTAATAGGCAGGAGAGCCAGGGCATGATCAGTGCTTTGGAAGTGCAAGGGAGGAGAAATGTTGTTGCTGGTAATGCTGAGATGGGTATAAAAGTGTCTGGCCAAGTCGCCATCCAACACTAAAATGGAAGTGCTGCTTTTTAATAGTCCCCATGTGCCTGTAAGGCAGTTGCCAAGAAGGATTTAAGATTTTTTTTGCTCACCCACCTGAAACCATCTGAGAATGTTGGTGTGGTGGAATGACTGATTATGTCATTCAGGTATGAAGAAACTTTTTATTTCAATTAATGAAAGAAACTTTGGGAAACAATCCTCTAGCACACACTTGGTGGTTAATTCAGTTTGCAGAGCTGTTGCAATGAATGCAGAAAGCTGCCAAGCTATGTCTGTTCAGTTAAAGGATCACAACATCTTGATGCTAGCTTAGTGTCACAAGAGACGCCCAGCCATGTGTCCAAACGTGGCGGATTTGGTCAGCAGCTGATGGTCAGCAGGCAGAACAAGACTAGGGACAAATTCCCTTACTCTGAGTATTCTCTGTCTAGGGGACTTTGTGGCAAAAAACAGTCTGTCAGTAGCAAGGATTTCAAAGTACATGGAATTTATAAGCTGAATCTGACATTTTGAGTCATGCTTGAAAACAAACTGGCAGCCATTTAAACAGTGCATTTTAATACCATGATTTTCTCCTTGCAGAGGGCTCCATAAGGCAGTCGGATGCTGAACTAGCACATTCTGAAACAATTCACTCTGGCTGTAGTAATTGCATTCCCATACTGTGCTGTGTCTAGCAACAATCCAGACTGGAAGTAGCAACTTCCTATATAATTGTTACTGAGGCCACATCAAAATAAAATAAATGTTTTAGCCAATGTAGATGAAAGTTTCTTTGGAGGTTCAGGTGTCACTTGTCTTTTTATTTTGTTTTTATTTTTACTATGGCCACTGATGGCCTGATCTGAGGTTTATATCTCATCCCAAACCGGGTTTTCCTATGGGCTGCTGTTACACAGCAGGGCATTTCAGTGTGAGGGTCTTCAGTACAAAGCAAGTGCTATTTATAGCACTGGAGTGCAGCAATTCTGCTCACACCCTCGGGTTCAGGTGGCCCAAAGTTCACTGTAGTGCTCAAGACACCTGACCAAACACACATCACCTGAGTCTGCCTTCTCTACAGCTCTTTGCCAGCCATGTTTCAAGCAGCAGCTGCTGTGGAAACAAAGAAGGAAGATTTAAGGATGCCTTATGCTTGTCTACCCTTGCCTGGTGCTTTGAATTTCTTAAAGGCTCTTCTGTGTGACTTGACCTGGGCACTGATCATGCCTGGCTGGCCTATGTCTCCTTCAGCTGTGATGTGTGTGCTCTGGCAGCTCCCCACACCACCTTTACTTTTCCCCTGTGTCCTTGTATCCTCCCTTATGTTTGCTTCCTGGTGTGTTGCAGATCCCCTGTTGGGCTTTGACTGACTGTTCTTGCAGCCTTGGAGTTGAAATGCTGTTGAAAGGCAGGAGTGGGAAGAATTTCTCATGCCATTTACTGAAAGACAGTCCACCCAGGAGGAGGCAAAGTTTTGTTCTTGAGTTTCAAAAAGCTATTCCCTCAGCATTACAAAAATGTGCCTGATGTGGTTTGTACTGCAGGATGTATAGCTTAATCATCTGAGTATTTTGCATAAAATTAAATTTTCTGTGTTTTTCCATTAAACTTTTGTGACTTTTGAGTCCACCTCTTCTAGGGCCTTTAATTGGACAAATGTTCTCATGGAGGATTTGAGTGAATCATGCATTAAACTGCTCCAGTTTTACAGAAATTCAGCCTGAAAATTCTTTTAAAAGCCTTGTAGTCAGAAGAGACCTAGGATAATTGCATTACCTTTAACCACTAGTTACACACACTTTTATTCATGGAGAAACTGTCTGGCAATGTAAGTTGCTATAGCAGATGCATTTACAGGGAAAATAGCAGTCTATATGCTTTATAGAAGGATTACTACTCTCCCCAGGGATTTTAATGGACTTTTAATTTTTTGTTTGTGTCAGCTCTGCATGTGCCAATATGTAACACAGCTGTTTTTCAGGGATTTTATGTGGAAGTTCTTTAAGTTGTCTTCCTATTTGTTGAGAGCATTTAAATCAGTATTGAAAACCTTAAAGGATGCACAGCATTATGCTTTTTATTCGTTCTGCTCAATGATCTCACTCTAACAGCGTGGAGAAATGACCCTTCTAAATCTAGACAGTGCTCCCTTATTTCAAATGGCCTAATTGAACATTAATTATCTTGCTTCACAAATCCTCTGAGAGATGAAGAAGAACTCGATACTGTGTTGGAAACAATTTCTAGGACATACTTGCCTAATTCTCTTAAACATTAGTTTAGCAAAAAGAGGATTGACATTGTAAGATGAAAATACTTGTTGGAATTATGGGGGTTTGGTGATTCATGTGGTTTTGTTTGTTTGTTCAGAAATTCTTCCTGTATGGATCAGCCTTCTAGTAATGGTGAAACTGGAAGAAGACCACTCTAAGCGAACACAGGATGAATCGTGTCCCAGCTGATGCAGAAAATGCTCACAGTAGCAGTGTGGAATCTTGTCCTTCCTTGCGGGATGTCCACTCCATCAACCCCACGCAGCTGATGGCAAGGATTGAGTCATATGAAGGCAGGGAGAAGAAAGGCATATCAGATGTCAGAAGGACTTTCTGTTTGTTTGTTACATTTGATCTCTTATTCATAACCTTACTGTGGATAATAGAATTAAATGTGAGTTGTCTTTTCAGTTCCTACCCTTAGACATTAATATAAAGTATTTATTAGTTTCAGAGATGGTTAATAAGTTGCCCTTTTCTATCCAAAATTGTGTTATTTGTATCTATTTAAGTTTAAGCAGTTTATTACTTTTAAGCTTCCATGAACACAGTACCTACTCAACTGCATGTACTTTTATTCATTAGGATATTTGTTTATCTTCTTATTATGAAGCCTCTAGATGTTTTTCAGCATGTGAACCATGCTGAAAAAAACACTGGAAATCCAGTGTAGTCTTCAGGCATCAAATAAACAAAAATGTTACTGTACATCTTTGAATTTAGCAAGAAGTGTGAGTTTCAATAGGATTCAAAACTTTGCTTTCTGAATAACTTAAGGTCAGTGACATTTCACTGAGATGTTAGTCTCTGAAAAGACTTCTAATGGCCAAAACTTTTCTTTTGTTGTGATGTATTTTCTTTGATGTAAACTTGGTGTGTTATACATTATGGATAGCAGAGTGCATTTAAACAACGAACTCCCACAATTGCCACCTTTTAACTCCAGCATTTGTAATCTGGAAAATGAAGCTGTTCTCCTAAAATTTCCAGAAAGCAATGGGATAGCTCATTTTTGTTATTTCACTAGTAGCATCCTAGTTCTTGAGCTAGGTTTTAAGCTATAATCTAGTTTGCATTTAAGAAAGGACGCATTAGGGAGTTTTTCCCTTTTCTGGAAAGAAAGATCTTGAATAAACATTTTTATCAGCATTTCATTATTAGATAAATAATCTTTGTTTTTAATTTACCTTATGAAGCTTCACGAGCTGACTGTTCAATAGCTCATTGATACAGTGAAAAATATTCGTTCTGATTTAATTTGAGAAAGCAGATTTTGCTTGCCTGAATGATAGAATTTTAGGACTAGACCTTCTGTTTTCTCTCTAGGTGGAAAATGTTTGTAGCATAGTGTTCTTATGCAGTTCTTTTTTTAGGCCTGTGTCTCAACAGCTTGTACAACTAAGGAACAGAGTGGGTTTATATCTCTTGTTGAGGTTTCAGTGTACAGATTTTCATATGAGTGCTCTCAGAATATTGAAGACTCTAAATAGAAAATGCTACCAACTCATGTTACCATGATGTTTCATTTTGAATGAATGCATCAAGAGACCTCAAGATCACAGCAGTTTTCTTTGCAAAAACTCAGTTTTCAGGACAACATATTACGAACGGGTGTCCTATGCCGCCGTGTGTGAGCAAGAATAAAAGCCAGGTTTTGTCCTTAGTAGTCAGTGATATTAGAAAGTAAAATTTGGTATCTGGGATCTGACATGTCCTTATGTTTTTTGTTCTGTTTTTCTTTGGATTGCTTTTTTTGCTGGGAAGTTAAATAGCATTGTGTTAGGACTGTATATTATTGGTGCGTAAGTCATGGGTCAGAATTGCTGTGAGAGTTCCTGTAAACATTGTTTTCACTTTGTTGCCATTTTCCAGTTTCCTTAGGTGTAGTGTAGTTTATTGTTAAGTGCTTTGGGGATTTGCTCCATGGCATTTTGAGCAAAAATCAAGGCTTCCATGGTTCCCTGTTTATCCTTATGTTAACATGGTACTCACACAGCCACACAGTGATGAACAGCTTGGAGTGGGGGAAGTTGATCTTCCTTATTTATGCTGGAAACAGATAATTACACTTGATGCAGTAGACCAACCAAAGAAAAACGGTATTTAGAAAGTGGTTTAGGTAGCCATAGAGGGAAGGGAGAGGAGAAGAAATAGAAGAAATTCAGAGTTAGAGTGACTAGTCTCAGTCAAACACTGTCCAGCAGTATAGTTGGAAAAGTGTGGATGTGTGTAGACTGCATTGCTTTGAGACAGTGAGCATATGTTGTTGGTGTGCTTTGGTAGTCCCTTTCCTTAAAAAGATGACAGTAGTCAAACTCAATACTAAGGCTTCTGTTGGTGTTGTTTTACATAACTATATCCTGCAGTACCTAATTATGGAATTTTATAGGAAAAACAATAGGAGATGGACACTGAGGTTTTCCATTTTCAACTAAGATAGATACTCCTCTAATTCTCTGAGCCAATACACCCTAAATTATTTTCTTACAAGGCCAGTTTGAACAGTAGAAACCTTCCACTAGAAAGAAACATGGTATCTAAGGAAGATCTAATTTTGAATCTCATCAGGAAATGGAAGAAATAAATTTGAATGTTAGTTATTTGTGCGAGGTTAGTCTAATAGTTGCAGCTTCTGCTTTTTTACTGTGGATCTTTGGCTCAGCTTTCGTAACAAGTCGTATGAAGGCTGATAAGGAAGAGATCTGAAGTATGAATTCAGTTTCTGTTCTGTTTCCTATTCGCTAACATGTGACTAACTAGAACTGGGTTATGGTTGGCTTTTGGATAAGCTGTTTTGATCCTCCTTTTAAGAAGTAAAATGCTTTGTGAGTTCATGTAACAGATCTTAACATTTAATCATTTATTCCTTCCTCAGTAACTTGTTTGCTTTTATTTTGCCTAAAATGTAGCTTGCCTAAACCAGATAATAATCCTAAATGTTTTCACTTTGAAAAGCCTATGTAATCTTGAAAAACAAATAACAACAGTAGTCTTGACATTATCATTCTTGGCTGACAGCTCTTCTGTATTTAGTTTAATAATCTTCCTGTATATCAGCAGGGAATTACTAGTTTTACTCTTCATTTTTGTGTGTGTATTTTGTTTTCTGAAGCTGTGTGTGTTGTTGTTCCTTTGTAGGTAAAAGGAGGCATTGAGACTACCTTAGAGAAAGAAGTCCTACATTATGACTACTCTTCTTCATATTTTGATATATTTGTAAGTGTTCTTAAAAAAAGAAAAAGGAGCAGTAAAAGTATAGTTTTCCCTATCCTCCTTCCACAGATGTTTCCTAGTCTGAGTCTTGTAAAAGGGTTGATTTTTTTCTTGCAAATTTATACCAGAAGGACCAAGTTTCACCCATCTAGGGGTTGCCCAGTCCTGTTCTGGCATCAGGCTCATGCAGCCTGTGGATAGGAATGCTTTAGGGCCAATTGATTTGCATCTTTAGCTTTGGGGTGTGTGGAAAAGCAGATGGAAAACCCAGTCAAGAATGTGACTTTGATGTCACATAAGGTAATTCATTAAGAGGACAATACCCATAGCCCTCCAGCTCTAAAGTAATTTTGCTTAAACAGACTTTTTTGTCCTTCCTTGGGCATAAGGTGACTGCAGTGAGGAGAGACTTGTTCCTAGGGTGGCCTGCACAGGGCAGGTTTTTCAGAGTTTTGTTTTTTACCTCAAACAGTAGAAAGAGCTGAGGTGAAGTATGATTCTCCTTTACTATGTTTAAGTACTTAGGCACATAAGAGGAACTCTATTGCATTAGGAAATTTCTTTCTTTAGGCAGAGCTGTCGCTCTGTAGTTGCAATGCATTTTGCACTGCATGGTCTAATAAAAGCTGTTTCTTTACAGTTCTTCTAAATGGCAAGATTGTTAATTCTACCAGATCTTGCTTGCCTTGCAGAAATGACTTGGTTTGGTATCAGTCATTTTACACTGATCTCTTTGAAACTGGTCTAAAAACCCTTCCTTACTTCTGCATTGGACATTTGCTATGTAAAATGAACTTACGTACTAGATTCAAAAATTTTATAAGCTAGCAAACTGTGCTCCTTCTCCCTTTCCTCATTGTTTTGCTGGCAGGTTCTCCATGATATCCCATACTGCAGAAGGCAAAAAATAAAAATGTTATCTGTAAACGTTGATGCTCTAGAAATTACTTTATCCTGTAGGTGAACCAAGAGTGAAGAACATGTAACGCAAAATAATAGATTTTTATTCCCTGGGAAGGGACTGGAACTTTAAATTTTTCAAAATTATTTGTGAGTTTTTACAGGATTTCCTCTGTTTCTACTACACATTTGCATAAGATTAAATGGGTTTATCATACCTCCGGCCATGGCTGTCTTTGATTTCTCTTCATTTTTAAGCATTTTTTTCACATTTTTTCAATTCTGAACAATTTTTTAAAACAAGTTGGAGACAATCTACTATCAAAAACTGAACAGGGAAATTGATGCTTGGGGTCCATGATTCAGAGATCTTTAATTTAATTTTCTGGCCTACAAATACCATAACTTACCTTTCTCTACTGCCAAATAGAATGACTTGCTATTGTCGGCAGTTACATAAAGAATAATTGATTTTTGCAATGTTAATATTTCACAAAATACTGGAAGTATAGTAGCACACCGCTAAGATCAGTGATGCACATGGTATTTGATGGATTAACTGCATCCATATTTAACTGTTTAGATTCCAGTCAGGTGAAATGATCATGAACACACTTTGTATAGCTTTCTTATGTTTCTAACTAATTTGTGGAATGGCACATGCTTGCATATTTGAGCCTGTGTTGGCATGTGGATGTTGCCATTTGCTTTATAAATGGGAAATTAGCTTCTATTCCTGTTTTATAAGGACACATTCAAATTTGTTTCAAGGTAACAGACCTTAGACTGTCCTGTTTTAAGTTTCTTTGTAAGTAGTACTTTTGGTGAGCTGAGAATATCGTGGTTCTTCTGTGTTCTGAATTAACCAACCAATATTTTTTCCTCTCTCTATAGCTACTGGCAGTCTTTCGGTTTAAGGTGTTAATACTTGCATATGCAATGTGCAGACTGCGCCATTGGTGGGCAATAGCTGTGAGTAGTAGCCAAGCATAATGGAGTTTTGCTTAGAATGGATCAAGCAGACAAAATTTTAGATGCCTCTTAATGCTTGTATGTCAAGAATCATCTTGATGGTGTATATATAAAAATTTGTTATATGGTAACAAATTAAAAACTTGTTCTCTGGAAGATTTTCAGCCTAAAGGCAAGAATTTAAGAGCACAGTGAGTGTGGTTCTTATTAGGAATTATGTTAATACAAATTGAAGATTTATTTTTCCAGTATGGATGGCTAGTCATGACTGCTTGTTACCTCTGAGACTTTTTAATTAATGTTGGAAATATATTTGCATATGTAATAGCAAACCTTCTTCAAAAACACGAATTGGCATTATTGTGCCAGACATCCAGGTGTCCATTAAGTCCCACGTTCTTACTTTAAAATGTTTTAGGTGCCACCCATTGAATACTAGCACCTGTATTGCATCATACTCCAATGCAAAATGTTGAATATACATCACTTCTTTAAAAGGAAGTTCTATAAACTGTAGGCAACCACAGTGGATTGAAGCCAATATCTTTAATGCAGCTCTATGGTGTGGATGACAAAGAATGCAAAATTTGGTGAAAAATTTGTGCTTCCACCAGTCAATAGTATAGGTTGTAATACAAGCCTATCAATGGCTTAGTGCTGTGTAAATCAGACTTTTTCTTTTTTTCCTTACACTGTGGTAGGTGCATGTAGAACATGTTCATGTGTAACTTTCTTCAAGTGAGTAGCATGCAGATTGCTTAGTACTCTGAGACTACATGCCATGATTTTTATAGATTGTGTTACTAGCATGGCACAAACACAAATTCATAATGGTAGCCAATGCTCTGATTGTGCTTATTTTTAAATGCATGCCTCTGAAGAGCCCATGCTCTTAGTTGTGTAGCTTTAGAATAATTCTTAATCCTCCATCTTGATGTCTTTGTTTATAAGGTGGTGAGAGTGAACCCATCATGGTAGTGAGTAATTAGGTACATAAAACTTCACTGAAGGTTTTGCCAAAGCCTTGAATCTTAACATCCTACTTGTGATTGACAGAAGTAGGTTCTGCTGTTATTTGAAGAATTGCTGGACCCAAAATGCTGTAGAAGATACATAGGCCTTGCTTATGTGAACAGTACTTGTTCACTGCTTTTTCAGATTTTGGGGTTTTTTAGGTATTTTATTCAGCATGCCAATTCTTTAAAATATATCAGGGAGTATCAAGTCTTCAAAAAATCAATTTTTCAAAATACCACTTCATGAATTAAAATATTTATTCCAATTTACTCCAATTTACAACAAAGATGTTTAGTTGTTTGAAATGGATGTTTTGATTTGGACAGTAGTGAAAAGCATTTGGAACAATTTTTGTTTGCTTTTCTCCTAAATAGATAAATAGTTGGGGTTTTTTAAGGGACTTGATGAATAAAGTACACTATCTTCGTTACACATTAAGATCACAATTTACATAACTCAGGCAGTTTAGATTCTATACAAATGCTATCTGCTATATGGAAATCAATGTTTGGAGGTGTTTGTATTAACAACCATCATTTATAAGATTAGTTTAATAGCACTAAGTTAATTTTATCATGTATGTTATGTTTTATTAATCTGTGTGATCTTGCTGTTGTCAGTAAATATTTAAAGTTGCAACTAATAGATAATGGCAGAAACAAAAAACTAAATCCATTTATTAGTTTATCTGTTCTGTCTCTTTCAGTTTACAACAGCAGTGACCAGTGCCTTTTTATTAGCAAAAGTAATTATTTCACAGGTATATATTCTAATCAAATGTTTGTTTTACTTTGTTTTCTTAAAAGCAAGATTCTTCAGAGTAATTTTTGTAATGTTTTCTTTCTTTCTAGCTGTTCTCACAGGGTGCTTTTGGCTACGTGCTGCCCATCATATCCTTCATACTTGCCTGGATTGAAACTTGGTTCCTGGACTTCAAAGTGTTACCACAAGAAGCTGAAGAAGAAAATAGTAAGCTTGTGATATTTCCCATCAATCACTGCAGTTGGCAACAATTGATCCTATTTTAACTGGCAGAAGAATGCTTTTTTCAGCTTCTCAAAATTTGAAGAGCTGTGGAAAAAAGTAAATCACATGACATGAATTTTTCCTCTTTGGGAAAGGAACGTATGCCTTCAAAGAAATGAGGTTTTAATTAATTTAGGGAGCCAAAGTTAAAAGTTAGAAGGGCCAGATCAGCAATTTGTCAAGCACTTGGGAATGTGTTTAATTTTGTATGCATGAGATATGAAAATTTAACTGACTTGGGCTTGTAAAACTTTATTTTGTGAATAATGCATAAAGTGTCTGGCACCTCTTTTACAAAAAGAGTAGACACAATAATTCAATGTCACTAACTCTTCTTTTGAGGTGGAAAGGGGAAAGCAAAGAAGTGTTGTGGAGAGTTCTGTTTCATGCACAGGGAGAATGATACCAGAACAATATGAATTTCAAGCTTTGAGATGAGGCACGCAGGTCATCTGGCACTCAATATGTTCGACTAAATGGAGGAAATCCACTGTTTCAGTTGAAAGACAATACTGCTTGAGTGATGAGGGAAAGAAAACTTACAGATGCTTGTGAGTTTCAACATCAGGAGAGTAATTATACACCAACCTATCTTTTATGCATCGTTACCTGAAGTACAGTCTGAAACTCTGTTGGAAGGGCATGTTTATCTGTTAGGTAAATCAAAAAACTTCACATGGGCATAGATGCCTCCATTTTTATCTGCTCTGAATGTGGTCTTTCTACTTTGATCCCTTCCCTCTTTTTCACTGGTCTGAGAAAGAAGTTGGTTAAATGAGAACAGTGGGGTTTGCCTGGAGAAAAGGAAACTTTGAGTAACTTTTTTTATCTTACGAGCAGATGAGGAAATACAGCTGCATCAGAGTGTTATCTAAGTAGGTGAGAAATCTAACTAGTTCAGAGACTTTTACATTTTTTCATATTGAATATTCATAGACAAAATATTCCATACATACACATGCAAATAGTTCATGATGGTTGCAGAAACTGAGTATGTTGAGACAGATAGGTGAAAGCAAGCCATTAGTGAAGGGTTTTAGTGGCAAAGAGAGAAAATAATTTATTTAGTTATGCATGGCACCTTTTAATATATTAAAAATATATTTCAGAAGTTTTAGTAAGCCAGTGAATATTAATGAATTTACATATGGCAATTTAATCATGTGATCATACATAGTAGAAAGAAAGATTGCTTAATTCATGTATGTAATGTCTCTGTTTTGCTAGTGTGTGTCACCTTAGCTGCCAGCATTTAAATATAAGACATAAGCGTTACATTAATTGTTGATGCTTTTTAAAAAGATTTTTTTTAAAGAAGTAACTGTTTAGGAATGCTAATACAATACATCAGTCTTCAAGATTCTTCATCACTATTTGATCTTTAAGATTTTATGTGTTAGCATTGGGGAATTATTTTCTGGTATTTTTTTTTCTTTTAGGATTTTTGATAGCACAGGATGCTTCAGAACGAGCAGCTCTTCTTCACCCAGGAGTCCTCTCTGATGGGCAGTTCTATTCTCCTCCTGAGTCTGTAGCAGGTAGTTACGTTTGCTTAGTGAAAGATTTTTCATACTCACTTTACACCCCTGCATATTTCACGCCCTTCAAGAGGGGAAGGGGAAAGGGAAAAAATATATTTTTGGTTCTTGAATGAAAACTGAATTTATCATCCTAAAATGCAAGAATCTTTTTTATTCAGTAATTCAGTTTAGTTACTGCTTACCAGATGAGGTACAATACATGTGATTAGTGTACTTTAAGTCGTGTTCTGACTAAAAGCAGGGTGAGTCTGGAAAAAAATGGCACCACAACTGAAAGGAGGCAGTTACGTTTTGCTTCTGCCATCGGTGATCCTTACAGGTCCCTTCCAACCTGAGATGTTCTGTGACTTTCTGATCTCTTATCTCCCAGCAATAGCATTTATGCAGCAATGCACTCTTTAATCTAGCCTAAAGTTATATTGTCTTAGGATAGACAGTGAACCTGAAACTGCTATAAGGCAAACTGAAATTTCAATCAGAGCGTCTTCTCTTTTCTCATAACAAAAACAAAAAGCCTTCTTTCTGTAAAGAGGCTCTCACCTGTCTGGTTAGATAAATCAGTGGGTATTGTTAAGTACATCTTAATTCTGCATATCATGTGCTTTGTTCTAGTTGAGATATGAGTTGATTAAATAAAAATAAATGTAAATACTGCAAGATTCAAGAATGTGTCTCAAGTATTTCAAATAAATAAGTAACTTCTTAATGGATTGAATCAATCTGAGTTACTTGAGAATGCAGTAGGAACCCCCAAATCCTCTAGCAGTCTTTTTCCCTAATATGTAAACCTCCTCTGCAAAGCTGTGCTGTATACTACAATATAATTAAAATAATATCTTCTAATTGCTACAGGTAAGCTTGCCTGTCTTGCATTATAGAGTTATACCTGTTGGTGATATTTTTCATTTTAGTTTCTGTCTCTGGTTTCTCTGTGCTGAGCATCTTGGCTTAGTGAATGACTTCGAGCTCCATCTAGGGGTCACAGAGCATTAGTGTCGATTATAAACGATGATTCAAAGTGAACATGGATTTTAGCTAAAACTATGGGTCTGCTTTGAGGAATAATAGAAGTATTGTACTGGACTCAGCTGTTCAGCCTGGGTTTTGTGGTGGTTTTTTAGCAACAGAAGACAGAGGGTGAGAGAAAGTGTAAGTGGAGCTAACATATTTTTCTAGACATTGTGGCTGGGTCAGTGTTGCAGTGAGGTATTGTGTCTCAGCATGAATGTGTTGACTACATGTGTGCCATTACTTTCAGCTTATCCAATGGGATTCAGTAACAGCTCAGTGGCATTCTCCAGGTCTGCCCTGACGGCCAAGTACATTTTAAGCGACCCTTACGGACATGAGATACAAAAGAAGAGTCAGATTAATATATTTGAACTAACGCACACTGGTAGTCAATCACAAAGTGAAACTGCTGGATAATGTAAAAATAGCTCATAATTAAAATTTTTCTTGAAAAATCTGCATTTCTTTCTGAGAAGACAAACTATGGATTGTTTTAAGAGAGCAATTTTTGCTCACTTTGCCGTATATACCGTTTTTACAAATATTTAGAGATTAACTATCCCCTGTGATCATACAGCAGGGAATAAACCTCTCTGCTGATATGGCAACATTTCTTAAAACAAATTATAGCTTTTAGGAGGTGACATTTAAAAGGAGTTCTGTTGGAATTTTCTGCATATTTGTCTCTTTTTGTCTTCCCTGAAGCTACAGATTTCCAGGGACATACCCTGGAACCGCCTCTTTATATGGGGTGACCCTTCATCTTCAAGATTAGTTACTTGGTAACCATGTCTATTCTGGAGGTAGCCAGTGGAAAATCAGCCTGGAAAGAGTAAATTTATTCAGTTTCTGTACAATTTGAACTTCAAAATGCAGCAGATATGCTATTCCAAGAAATGAAAGACATTCAGACTAATTTGTCCAAATAAAAAAAGCTTAACACTTTTGTGTCTTTTAATTTCTCTCAACTGATCTACAGCATTCTTGTCTTCCTTTTCAGGTTCTGATGAAGATTCTGAAGAAAAACAAGACAGTGAAAAACCAATTGTATAGCAAATAAGAAAAAGCAGGTAAGTTCCTTTGCGTACATCCTGAATATTGTTTTTTCTTCCTAGTTCCTTTCCAAACAAATTGAATGGTGTATTAACTCTTAAGAGTTCATAATTTTTGAACTCAGTCTCTCTCATAGCAGCCTTCAAGAAGCTCATGAGAGCCTGGAGTTGGGCTTCTATGAATTTATTTTTTCGCTCTCCTGGAAAGGACAGTGGTGGACCAGATGTGTAAAAGCTCTGTTTTTTGGCAGCGAAGAGATGTACTGCTTTGGAGATGAAAGCACAAGAATGCCAGGAAGAGATTTTCTCTGGTTTAAACCTGGGACGAGTGTGCCTGAAGATTTCATGGGCAAACCTGCTTCCACATTTCCCCTCCTCAGTCTGTTTAATACTACAAATTGGTTACACTGGAGCAAGCTCATCCTAAGATTTTTGTAGTGTATTTTATTTAAATATGAGATTACTTCCTTATTTTGGAAATTACTTAAATTTACTTCTGGAATTATCGTGCCACATGCTTTCACTTCACCACTCACAGCAAAGCTCAAGCTACGGGAGGTATTAAAAGTTCTTGAGAAGTTGAAACTTCTGATTTGAAGCCTTCTAGTGCTCACTTGGAAGTGTGGATGACCTTTTATTTTCAGCCTCTCTATTTACAATATATGTTTCCTTTAGTCCCATCTGCACTCATCCTGACTTGTGTGATCTGTTGCAGAAAGAAAATCTCTGCAGGAAGTTGTTGGGGTTTGGAAACTGGCAACAGATTCTGTGGCTGACTTGCTGGTGGAGCTGCTGACAGGAGAATTTACTCCTTAGAAAGTAAAGGGAATGGTTCCCATGTACTGTAATACCTCATGAAGATGTACCTTGTTGACATATGTATATTAGGTTGCCTCTCAGGTGGTATGAAAGTATTTGTCCACAATGTATTTTATTATTCAGTGATTCCTGAAGTTGATCTTCTAATGACTAGGTAATTACTGGAAAGTGTTGTCTTGTGTACGTAATCAAGAGACTGCTAATATAATGAAGTAAAACTTCTCTGTGGTGGAAGTATATTTAATAATTGTTGGGTCTCACTAGATAAAATTATTTTATGTTATTGCAATTTGTCATTAGTTTATGTTTGCTTTTTTTAACTCCATGCATTTTCTTTTTTTTTTAATGGATATGTTAACTTTCTAAAATAAAAATGTTAAAACGTGAGAAATGCATTATGATATTTCATTGCTTTGTCATCGGAAAAATCTGCACTTACCACTCCTATATATGTGGGGCAATAAGGACTCAAATTTGCATAGATTTTGTGCAAAATGTGTTACAGTACTGTTTGCCTGTAGGGAGGCCTTGTTAGTGGTAGTGGCACATCACTTCTTGGTTGTATTGGCTTCAGTGTGCTCTTCCTAAAGTTCTCTTCTGTAATTGCTGAGTGAAATAGAAGCCAGGACCAAGTTTATCCCTTACATTGCTTCAGAATAGCCAAGATCTGTTTCAGAGGATGCAGGTAAGAATTATTAGAAAAAAAAGAAATTCAAACCCTGTCATTTGACAATATTGGAATGTTCCTAACCATGGATCTAGAGTATCTCTTACAAGTAGAGACGGCAGGAGCTGGGCGTGTATAGAGAAGAGAAGACTGAGAGGGGCTCTCATTAATGCAGATAAATATCTCAGGCAGGTGCCAAGAGGATGATGCCAGACTCTTTGGTGGTCCCAGCGACAGGACAAGGAGCAGTGGCTGTAAACTAAAACACGAGAAGTTGCACCTCAACATGAGGAAGAACTTCTTTCCATTGAGGGCAGCAGAGCACTGGATCAGGCTGCCCAGGGAGTTCATGGAGTCTCCCTCTCTGGAGACATTCCAACCCGACCTGGATGCGTTCCTGTGTCACCTGCTCCAGGTCACCCTGCCTTGGCAGGTTGGACCAGATGATCTCCAGATTTCGAATCCAACTCTTTAATGATTCTGTGATTAAATTCAGTGAGAAAAATGCATCTGGGATAGGAGGTCAAAGGTTCTATTAAACCTATGAATGTCATCGAGGTGTACAACTCATCTTCTTCAGTCTCTGAAATGAAATTCCTCTGCATATTTAAGAAATTCAACCTGTTCTCAGTGCCTGCTTCCTCCTGCAGTTCAGTACTTGGGAAAAAAGGGAATTAATACAAAAACTGCAAAGCAGAACAAGCCATATGCACTGGTGACAGAAAATCCTTGGGGTGGAGAGTATTTTGTTACATCAGACATGAACAGTTGTATTTGGCATATGTCAGGTAAAGATTCTGCAAGTCTCTCCTAAACAAGCATCTTTCTTCCTGTGGTGTATGGCTTTGATGCTCTGCATATTGAGTTAACTGAGATGCCATGTTTTCACAGATGGTTAGTTTGCCAAGTTACTCCCTTTGGTGCATCCCCAAATAGTTCCGTTTGCTGCTGTGGAGAAGCTGCATCTCCTGTAAATCTAAAATGCATGTCATAGTGTAGAAAGAAGTTAAAACACTTAATCTGGATAATTTTGTTCACTCCTTTCAAACCTACCTGTAAAAACCTGCAAAGTTGTCACAAAAAACAATGTTCAATTCTGCCCTCCCCAGGGATGTTCCTGCTCTCCTTGGGTACCCCCAGCTACATCTCCAGAACTTTCCACCAGCTTTTCCCTAAAAAAACTGTTTGCTTTTGGTTCTAATACAGGTGAGATGATTGGTCATGTGAATGCCCATGGTAATGGACTGAATTGCTTGGCATGACTGTGACAACAATGTGGCTTTGTGCTCTTTGTAATGTGTTGGGTTTCTTTTTGTTGGGCTTGAAAACGAGATTTAAGAAGTTTTGTTTCAAGAAGCAGATTTGAATCAAGGATTTATAAGGAAAAATAACCCAAGCAAGCTGTTAACCAAATACCATTACCTGCTTGTCAAGCATCTGTGACAGGAATGTTTTGATTGATGGTTTATTGCAATCCTAAGAATATACTTTGCAAGAAAGACTTCCTGCATTTCTTATGCAAAGGAAGTCAGTTAAGCTGTATCAGATAGCTTAAAGCTCTGAAAAACACAGATTAGAAGAAACAACCTGTTTGAGCTTTATTATGAGTATTTTTCATTTTGCGACAGAAACTTGGCAGTATGTAATCAGGTTTCCATTAAATACCAAAAGGAGAAAAACCACCAAAAAACAGAAGAAAATGAGCCTAACTCAGAATATACTTTTATGATTTTGGGGGTTGTTAATTTTGTGGTGGTTCAGAAACTCACACAGTAGTGTGATGAGGAGCTGGCATTTGTTACATTGGCATGAGAGTGCACACCAGACTGCTGCCGCACTTAACATATAACGTAAGCATGCCTGTGGTGATCTCAAGACATTTCTCACATGAACATGTCAGAGTCTAGGTTCTTTTGGATGTTCCACAGAGGGAGCTTTTCATGTTCAATATCAAATTTACTTACTTGATATATTAGGCTTTACATGTGAAGAGTGATACAGCAGTATGCTGAAATCACAAGCACACTAGCAAGGGCAAGAGAATGGAATCACAACACAAATACAATATAAGAATTACAATTAGTAGTTCTTATATTATCCACAATTTCCATGCCCCCTCATTGCCAGAAGTAATTCGTGGGCTGAGGCCAGCTGAAGCCAGTTGCTCACTTCAGATCTGATTTGCTGTGCTGGCTGGCTCAGGAAGACATGATTCTCCAGTAATTATCCCATTGCCAGGATTGTCATCAGAGGGGGAGCAGAAGGAAGGTGCTTTCTGGAACGATGTTGTTTTCTGCTATTGAGAACTCTAACTCTTTTGAAGCTGGCACATCATAGGTAAGAAATTTAACATCTGCACTTGGCACCCCAGAAATATATGAAGTTACGCAGCCCCTTGTGTTATATTTACTTGAGGCCAGCAGATGCACATCTGAGACAACTTGTCTTTTTGGACTCCTATCAAATTGCTGCCCTTCATGATTATTTCTCAGCATAAGGCAGGGTTTGGATCATCAGCAATCCAAGAAGATTAATGCTTTTGCTTGTACCAGCTGCTTTCAAATGGAACAGAAACCTTTACAGTGCAAAAATGAAGTTTGCTTTCCTTTTTGGTTTGGATGCTAGATGCCTCTTGGACTTAGAAAAATGCTTTCCCTGTTGGGAACACAGCCTTGAAAGCAGCAGATCTCCCAAGCCCTACTCATTAAATTGGAGACTCATTAAATAATGAATATTTTGTGTGCATTCTCGTTTACTATCTGCCAAAACATTCCCATTTCTATTCTCTGACTACTTGATTAAAAGGGAAGGGATTTGCCTCATTTCAGCAAGGGCCCTGAAATATTACAGCACTAACTCCTGCAGTAACAGATGATTTTAAGTGCTTCGCATGTACACTCACATTGCAGGTACTGCCAGATAACCATCATGCTTAAAACAAAAGAATACAGGTAACCTAGTTGGATTTCCAGAGGCAAGCAGAGTTAAAGAATTCACACACCAACTAAATTAAGCTCTATTTTCTTCCACAATCACTTAACCCAGTAGATTTTCTGTTGGCAGATTGGTTAATAGGGAAACTCAGAGTGTAAGTGCCAATTTTACTTTAGGGATTTTTGTTGGGTTTAGATGCAGCAAAAATGATTTTTTTTAATATTTTGATCAACAAAAGGAAAATGGACGATTTACTGTCATGTTAACAGTTCAGCAGGGCACTACATCCCCTCTTTCTTTCCTCCATCAGCATTCCAGCTTTATCTTCTACTAGGTAAAACTGAAGGAAACATGAATGGGGGCTGTCTAAAAAAAACAGTCTTTAATAACTACTAGTTCAACATCTTTCAAAAACTTTATACAGGTCAGGCAGGTTAGCAAGCTGCAAAATGTTGCCATCTTCTGCAAAGTGTTTAGGAGGTAAAAGATGAGTCCTAAAAGCTTTGTAAAGCACATGTTCCACAGTCCATTTCCATGTTGTTGAACCAGACTCAGAATCTTCATTCTGAAATACAGGAAAACAAGAACAAACAAACTGAGGTTCTGTTTAACTAGAGAAAAACGCGCCTTAAAAACTTTACTGTGTAAGACTACAGTAATTGTAAAATACTTCAAGTATTAGAAAAGTTCATTCTATACAGTCAATTCTAAGCTCTGTTAAGTCACTTTGAAGAATGGGTAAGTTTAACTGATTGATTAGGCAGATATTTAGACACAATCAGATTTAACTTTAAATTTATATGCAACCTTATTCTTCTATAGAAATATAGCATAAAAATACATTCCCAACTCAGAAGCCAAGGAGGCTTGTAATAATATTAAGTACACTGCAATGCCTAAAGTTAAAAGGTTCCCTCAATACCTATACTTCAGAAAATCTAAGCCACATTCTTTCAGAATCTTGCCACACTCCTACTTCATTCAGTTCACTGAAAGAGCTGGGATTAGAAGCTCATATCTGAAATATCTTCTATATCTATAAAAAAGTTTCCTGTATGTTGTTAGTTATCTGCTCACAGGACTAGTTACAGCATTCTGGTACCTGAGAGTTTGTTACGTTGGATTCCTCTATTATATACTGCTTTCTGATGGAGTAGAACATGGCTAGTTCTTTACTCAGGCTTTCAAAACACTCCTTTTCTTCATCCCAGTTTACCTGTTAAAAAAAAAACAAGTCATTTTATAGAATCTGGGTAACAGTCAAAAGCTTGATAGAGATTCTTAATATGGAGAATTTGTATTAATGTACTGGCCATTTTTGTCCTGGTAAGGTAAAGGTATAGAGTGAAAAAAGAGGGTAGGAATGCAGCCTTTTAAACTGTAATAGAGGCTCAGTCAGTCAGTAGTTATGAACACACAGGCAAAGCATAACTAATCAGTAACACCAGAACAGCATCTGGAACACATAACAGTACATTTAAGCTGCACCAGAAACTGCAAAGGCAGGCTGGAATAGTTTAAAGTTAAAAAAAAAAAAAAAAAAAAAAAAAAAAAAGAAAAGTAAATGTGCATTAATAAAATCTTTGAGAGAATATACCTCTGTGGCCAAGCGCAGGATAAACATAGGCAGTCCTTCCAATGGTGGGACATAGTTGTCTATCAGAAGTGGTAACCCAGTAAGATTTCCTTCCTGCAAGACAACACTGCTCCTTCAGTAATTTAAAAAAAGTTCTTTCTTGCAGTAAATGCACCAAAACTCTTACGTATTTTAAGACTGATTTTTACCAAATTCAGTGAGCCTTAAAGTTTTTAAAGCCTGATGCCAGGCAGACATTGCACAGGGTGTTACTGGTGGTGTTTAATTTACAAAGCATGGATTAAGCCATTCAGCTCAGGTAGTGGCTGAATTCAACCTTCTCCTCTAGCTCTAGTTTACACAGATACCACTTCCCAGGCAAACATTCAAATGAAGTGCCTGGGCTTGATGAAGCTGTTCAATTTTGTATAAAGTAAGGGATGCCTTAAGCCACACAAAAGGACACATTGAGAGCCACAGTGGTGCTGCAGCCCTGTCTGACTTGAGAGCTGGTTAAGATGCACACCTTGTGGGTTAAGAGATCTGCATTCTAGTAATAGAAACAATGACTAAACTATGGATTGCCCAGAGAGGCTGTGGAGTCTCCCTCACTGGAGATACTCAAGAACCATCTCAAGACACAATCCTGTACTATGTGCTCCAGGATGATCTTGAGCAAGGAGGCTGGAACACATGACCCACTGTGGTCCCTGCCAATCCAATCCATTCTGTGACTTGGTAGCTAATTAAACAGAAACTTTGTGTAGCACCCTTCTTAAAGGCAGCATAAGTTCTGAGCATTTTAAATGAAAGGGTTATGCCACCTATGACCTTACTAGAACTAGTTCTTAGTGACGGTAAGCACTGCAAGCAAACTACTGCAGTTATGTGTCGCCAAATGTACAATTATGGAACCGTTTAGGTTGGAAAAGACTTTTAAGATCTAATCCAACCCTAAACCTAACACTGCCAGGTCCACCATTCATTTACTGTCAGAAGTAATAGCTGCAGTCACCTCATCAATTTCAAGAGAGAAATAATCTTTCAACATTTCAGTCTTCTTTTTCAAAAACTCCACGATGTACTCAGCAAGCCCTTCTTTTGGGCCATCTTCTTCTGTCCAGCCACTTTCGGGATCCTCTAAAGCAAGCACTGAAAGCTCATATAAAGGAGCTGGCTCCTAAAAATGAAGAAGGCAAAACTTTGGTTAATGATCAACACACTCTATTGGAAATCTATAACTTCCTCTTTCACTTACTAAATAATTTAATACTCTATTTCTGGCCTGCAGAACCAACAGTTCTGTTTATTGTAACCAGGCTAAAAATATATTAATTTCTTTCTTCTTTCTCTGCAGTCCAAACTCCCAAGCACTGTGATATTTTACAGGATAAACAGTGGCAATCAACACTGTATTCCTGCAGACTGTATATTCAAATTAATTATTTGTCCCAATGTAATGAGCAACAGCAAAACTTGGTGAAAAACTACAACCGACAGTAACAACCAGTCAGATGACAATTTAACAGTAGCAGCCACAAAATACTAAGTTTTCTACATTCTGTTCTTACTGAGAAACAAAACAACATTCCTGTAGTGGACAAAAGCCAACCTGACTGTGCAAGCATAACTATGCATTTGTCTGAAGGTACAGACATATTGTAAATATATTTTTTAAAACATCTTTTTCTATAGGATATAATGTAAAAATATACTTACAGACAACCTTAAGACTCCGAAGTTTGCAAAGTCATAAATAAGTACCTGGTAGAAGAGCTCTTGGCTAAATTGAAACACAAAAATTAATTATATGGACAGGATTGTATATCTCAAAGTTACCATAATGAAGAGGGGAAAGTAAGGATCATCCTGGAAACATCAGATATACATACTCAGTCCTATTAAAAAAGATCTTCCTTCAGCTGAAGAGTTTAAGGGTTCACTTTCATTATCTAGATATTTACAACTGAATCTATTTCTTGGTTTCTGACATCATCAGCCACACTGGTGCAGAAAGGTTACATACTCAAGTATCCAATCACTATCAATTTATTCCCTGATAATTTATACTTCAACTTCTTTACTCCTTTACCTCACTGTAAGAAATGCAAAGAAACTGGGAAATTAATGGACATATCTATCTCAAGTCTAATCACTGATTTGTTGTGAAAATTTAGGTAGCTGTCCCTGTATGTCTGAGCAGGAAAAATTACAAATTTTGTGTTACAATCATGTCCTGCAGATACTCTTAACCCAACTGGATACAATGTTTTCAAGGACTTTTCTGAAGCCTCTGCTTTATCCACTGTGCTGTAGATGATACTACAGTGAATCATGATGATCATCACAGATCATCTAGATCATTATGGAGCAAGAAAAAGTCTTTTCCTTCTCACCGTCTGTGAGCACACAAAAAGTAGTTGGCATTTTAATTACACTGATTCCCTGCAACTTTTCCCAAGTGTGCCAGACTTGTTTCCACTGTTCTGAATGGACTGCTTAATCTTTAGCCTCATGACTTTTCATACAGGCAACAAGAGAACAATGCCGTTTTCCCTATCATTTCCTTCCTTCTAACTAGCTTCACAATCGGTACTTATTTCAGCTGCCAACAGGTCTAACAACTGTTTTACCTGAGTTTTGTTGTATTGAGGAGGTACAGTTTTGTCTGGTACTGGGCCAGAGCCCACTGAGGACTGACACAACCAACAAATGAGTGCTCATGTAGCATCTCCTGAAGTTCTGAAACAACAGAGAAGTGGCAAAGAAAAGAATGTCATTTAATAGTTGAAACCCTGCCCTCATTTATTTAGTTGACTGGTTTGTGTCTTTTTAGCATGAAAGTCTCAGATTACTGTTCAGTCACTCCTACACCCCTGCTTCTTCTTATATCCTTGTATGACCAATTATTCACAAGTTTTGAAATATTAGTAACTTTTGTGCATACTCATAATATTAAACTGTAATGGAGAATAGTTATTTAACATTTAAACTACAAATGTGAATTAGAAAAAAAATAAAATTAAAGTCTCTGTATTTGACTAGCCTTCCAAAATTAATTTCCAGCCACAAGAGATTGGTGATAAGCACACACATACTTCAAAAACTGCAGGTGTAAACCAGCTTTGCAACACAATCTAGCTATTATCAGACTAAATTCTAGAAGTGTGATAGAATAGGTCCGTAATATTTTTTTCATAATTTCTTTCTTTTTCTCTCACAAAGTAACTTTTTTTTTTTTTTAATATATATATGAGTGACAAGACAGGGAAAGGTATGAGAAGTCAGATTTCGTACAAGAGTTCATTTTAGGCATTACACAAAAAAAATTCACTAGTTGCCATCCTTGGGAGCAGCTTTGTTACAGATGTTTGCAGTCACAGCATGTACAAAGCACTACGCTACACTAATTCCACTGTTATATTTTCTAAAGGAATGTAAGAGACTGAGAAAAGATTTCTCTTTCCGAATCTCTTTTAGGTACTTCTTACAGATGTGAAGATAAGACAGAACGTCAGGCAGCTTCATAAGTATTATTCTGCATTTTGAGACAATTTGGGGTATTTCTGGGTTCAGGTACAACTCTTTGATATCAGTATTTAAGCAGTGACAGTCAGATAGGGAATCACTGGAACAGTATTACCCAGTCTTCTGCAAAACGCTTACTGGAGCACAAGTAAAGGAGAAGTTCATGCTTTCTAAAGTTTAAGATTCTTACCAACTTATAGAAAAGTTATTTATTACAGCTGTTTGTATGGAGTGTCCCCCAATTCTTACAACCAAAAAAATCACAATAAATCCCACAAAACCCCCAGAATGTGAGATTCCTAGCATTTAGACATATCAATAATAAGGGTATGAGTCAGTGTAAGATGCCTTCAGAGGCAACTGAGTTAAGAGGGAAACACCCTAGAAAGAATCACACACCTTTTACCTTTCTCTAAAACAACTCTTAACAAAAAAGAGAGTATTTTACAAGTCTCACCATTTCATATATGTGGGACAGATACAAATAAAAATGAAAAGCAAAAGCTTTTGTTAAAAACTTGCTTAGCAGCACAGTAAGTTCACTGGGCCTCCTTTTAAATACCCTTTCCCATTTCAAACAGTCATATTTAGTTGGTAGAACAACAGTAATTTTGAGAAGCAGGTCTTGCTTACTTGCATGTGCCTGGTTACTGATTTCCTCCTGGAGAGTCAACACACTGGTCAAATTGATAATTCTTCTTCTAGGGGTGCAGGCAGCAGTCATGTCCATTCTGGTGTCATCTTTCTCCAATTCTACATCCATGTCTTCCCGTGGTCTCTTCCTGTAATACCAAAACATAAGGAATTATGTTCAATTCTCCTGTCACTTAGGCCAAACACAGCAACAGATGAGATGCTCAATTCACATGCTGTATATTAACCCAGGAAATGCAGAGTTTCCCAGAAAGACAGTTTTATATTGCTTCTTACAAATAATTTGTTAGGAAAGGGTAGTTCAAAATTTTAAAAGAATTTGTGACACTCTAATACCAATCACATCAGGCAACTGTTGCTTAAGCACCAAGCAAATTGGGCTCTAAAAGACACAACAAAAATTTTGGTATTTCTAACGATTTTCTTTTCCATGCCCATTTCTCTGGGAAAATCAGATTCCCTCAGAGCACTTCAGCCTTTTATAACAGCTCCTGCAGGAGCTATAATATGTTTACAGCACTTTAGCCTTTACTAGGGCAATGCCTGTCGAATTCAGTGATGTAGTTTCTATACCTCACAAAAGGAAGGCTTCCAGAAAGAGACAGACCAGTATGATCTCCTAAACTAATGCCATTATTTATACTGCTTCCTGCCTTTCAGTATTCCAGTCACAAAATTTATCACGAGTTACGTAATTTACAGTTCACAGATTAGGTTTCTCAATAAAATGTCATGAAAAGTTATTCTAGAGAATTTTTCCCTTCTGGAAAAGCAGAAGTCTAAAGAGATCAGAAAAATCTCTAGTTTCATGGCTGTGCCATGAAATGAATAGGTAGCCTTGCACCAGTTCAGGAAAGGTGGGACTTACCGAGAAGACATAGTCTCAGGAGACAAGTGTCCACTCTTGCTTGACCCCCCGGGATTCACTGTATGCTCCTGAACATCAGCCATTTCAACCAGGTCACTGACTTCTTCCATTTCAGCATCCTGGAGCCTGTCTGCACCCTCTGCATTAACCTCTGTTGTCACTTCAGTGGGCCCTGCACTTAGGGGGTTGTTCACTGGCTGAAGAAAAGCATCCAATTTCTGCTCTCGGGAATCAGTGCGGACCATCTGATGTGCATAAACTTTATCACTGGTTCCCTTGGTAACCACAGAAGAGTTTGCTGCTGATTTTACAACGTCACTGGAAGAGCAGTCAGCCCCTGGGAGCAATGTCTTCAGTCAAACATGAGGAAGTAAAGAGAAGAGATTGAACAAGAAGGAAAAAAGAACCAGAAAGATTAGTCACACTTCTCACAGTATCTTACTGCTCAGAGGCACTTTGAAACCCCCAGTGACTGCTTAAAAGGCCACCAGCTTTGCACTTGCAATCTGCATAGAGTGAATATCATCATCTTGGCATTAAAATCATTAGTTACCATTCCTTTGTCTCAAAAGAAAAAGATCTTTAAGGGAAAAAAAAAAAAAACCCACACGGAAATTAGTATGTATAAAAATGATAGTAATTCTTATGTTATGCTTTATGTAGAGAGAGACTAGAGTATCTTCCTGAGTTCTTTTTCTGGTAAGATTAAATCCAAAGTGTTACCAAATACATAGAACAGTTTCCTCAATCACATCTTCTTCACATAAACCAGGGCAGAATAAAAAAACAATATACCACATGTGAAAGCTAACATATTTATAAAATCAAGACAGCTAACCAGGTACTTGACAGAAATGTACTTAAAATGTTCTCATACTTTTTTTTCTCTCTTTTGCCAGATTGTTAACACTGGTATACTAAAGTAACTTGAAACAGAGCAAAGATCTAAAGGTACCAGTACAACACTGGTAAGTGCCATATCTGCAAAGATTTTACTACTGAACAGAGTAAATTATCCCTAATCATTAAAATAATGCAGAACTTTTATCACTCCACAGGTGTTCCCACCTGAGTGAAGTACATCCTTGAGGAATTAGAGCCCAATAACTTGCTCTCTACATGTTGTTGTACACGTTCCAGAATACTGTCTTCATGAAGAAAATGGACCTCATGTTTTGTAGGATGCACATTCACATCGACATTCTGAGGGGCTATTTCCAGGCTGGAAAACATTTTAAAAGAAGTTAACCTAAAATATCCCATGGATGGCAGAGAAAGCCAATATGGGTTCAAATTTGACAAAAATTGTCAGGCTTGGGGATGTCATTACATATAAAGAAGTCAAAAAGATCCTGAAATCTGCTAAAGTTATATTACAGTCAGACTTGTTTAGATAATTAAAAAATAATTAAAAAGTCACTCAGCAAAATAGCTTACACAGGTAAGCTTAAAACAACCTCTCCATTGTACAACGACAAAATACCACTTATAGAAATATCTTTTACTTGTAGTGTCTCAAGAATTAATAGGAAAGGATTTCAGCTGAAATTACAGATATTCACTACTTCTAAAAACAAGGTCTGTCTTCTTAAGATTTCCTTAATGATATTTACCTCCTGCCTGACCATTAATTTTCTCAGGGCAATGCTTAAAACCATGTTATATCCTACAAGACAGTATTAAAAGGCTACTTCTTCCTATTACTTTACCTTAAGTACAAGAATGGGTGTGTGCTTTTTGGCAAATAAGCAGCGTACACAGTTTCTATGGCTTTGCGCAGAGCAGCTGACTCTACCAACCGATCTGAAACACAGAACACAGCGCTGTTTTCAAAGAGCCCAGCTAACACACACTGCACAGTGCCCAGCTACTCCTGCAGACATACATCTCCACGCTTTCTGTCTTCAAAGGGAATGTTATACCCATTTTCCCCCAAGACCTATTTATTCTTCACATAAAACCAGGAATAGACAGTATTTTCTCAGCATCTTTTACACTTAGAAGTGTTTTTTCCCACAAATACTGAAATAAGCAGACTACCTTTTCATTATTTCATACAGTCAAGGTTTGTTGCAACCCATGCCAGTGTTGCTACAGAATGGAGAGATCAATCTGTGTAAGCTGGCAGGACACAGCCATAACCTTGACACACCAAAGTTTCTTTAGGTCCAGTCTAAGCAGGTTTTCCACTAAATAAAGTGCCAAGTATGATGCACATTACAAACTGAAAAGCACTCTTAAGATTTACAATTAATATTTATTCTTAAAAATGTCTTTAAGAATGCTCATGCACTTTGTAGGCCTTCAGAAAGTTTTGTTCTTCTGATTATGTAACATATGACTGTATAAAATGCTGCTTTTTATTTTAACTTACGGTTTATGAAGAGTAAAAATATACATTTCTTCACAGAGTAGTTTGCGTTTGTGATGTAACCCTTCATTTTAAAGGCCAGATTTGCATCTTCACAGCCCACTTCTATGAGTTCCCTATTAAGTTTGACAGAAACACAGACAAAAAATTAATTCTTTTGTTGATGTAAATTTCGAGCAGAACTCACAGGCAGTGATATTCTGTTTTGCCAGCTGGCAGGGTCAGCACAAAAGACACAGACACCAACTTTAAGGGATGAGTGTCATCAACTAGAGTTCAAAACAGCAAAGAACTACTAAAGAATAATATAAGTAATGCACCTAATCATTACTACAAAAGATTGCCTACAGTGATTAGAAGATACATCATCAGTTACCCTAACACTTTACCATCATCCAGATTCACACATCAGCCAGGGAGCCCCGGTCACAGCAAAGGACTGGAGAATCACTCCTGGTAACTGGGAAATCCTACATAGTGTGTCCACACATAGGTGAAGACTCCACCTTCGCTGGGAGAAGCTCCAGCTTTTATATTGTTGAATAAAAAAAGCTCATGTAACTCTAAGGCAGAAACATCTGGTTTCATTCTCCTCTTTAGTTCCACCCAAAGCCTGGCCAGGGCTCAAGGAGGAGCCAAGGAAGCTGGCTTTGACCATATACCTCCAAACAAGGGCAGATGTCTGATTTCTGATGTCTTGTCCATCCTCTAAATATGGAAAGATAAATATGTTCTTATCACACCACATATTTTTCTAATGATCATGTGTATTTTGCTAATGAGCAGATACAAATCTCATATAACATATGATTGAAAGGTTCATCTAAAGGTCAACTTTGGCTCAGGGCCTATTGCTCGAGTCTCTCTACTTCATACACTGATCTACAACAGTTAATGAAAGCATTAAAATTATTTGAGAGCTCAAACATTGATTGCTGGGACACAGTAATTATTTAACCTTAACTGCATAATTTCCTCCTCTTAGTGTAAACTGGCAATGTTGTATGGTTGGGATCAGTAAAATCACCTCCATTATATTTTTAATACTTAATATATCACAGTATCCACAGCATTATAACCTATTGATAATTCTAATATGCATTTCATTGTTTAAAGTCATTGATGGTGATTGACAAGAACACTTCAAAACTGTCTGCAGCCAGGAAAGAGCACACACATTTTTTCTTGGACTACTTGTCCGCTTTTGTCAGTCTAATGTGTCTTGTTGGTCTGTTAAGAAGACATTAAAATGTAAAAACTTCTCTCTTGCTCATGCACATAGATCCTAATGTTAACTATTTTCATAACAGTTTTAATAATTTTCATAATTCATTACTCAAGGAAAATCCACTTTGGTAGTTTGTGAGCACAGCTCTCTAGGAAAGCATTATGCCAACTTCTGAAGTTAACACAGAACAGACTTAAGAGCTACTTATTTCCAATTCAACCTCAATATATACCAATATATATTGCCATTTTTATCTGTGTTCAGTTTTTAACATCATCTCAAACTGGGTAAATTACTGCTTGAAAAGAAATTATCAAAACATTTACTCTGAAATGGACAATTTATCCTGAACTGTACAAAGGAAAAACTCTTAACAAATGAGCATCCATAGTAGGAATAAATGAATGCACAGCAAGGAAATATATAGAACACTGCAAACCTCATGACTTAGTAGCCTCTTTATTTTGCTTTGCTTCCTAAAGGTGTTTTCATGAATTAGAAGTTACATTCATTAAATGTGAAGTTGACTTCAGTCAGTAACAGAACAGAACCAAAGTGACACGCAGCTATTCATGGGACAAATTTATACAATTAATTCTTCACTGCTGAAAGTCTCATATAGAGATTTTTTCCTAAAATGGCAGATGATCTTTCAGTTTTTAAATTTTTTTATCTGATTTACACAGCTTCAGCTAATGTAGCTTTTGTCAAAATAAGAAACCATAAGATTTCATTAAAAACCAGTATGAATAGCTTCAAAATTTATCAGGTAGCAGACAGTAAGAAAGGTAAGATTTTCATGGTATAGGAAGAGGCTAGGAACTTGTAAAGAATACAGGTTCAGCTTGCTGGTTTTATATGAGCATGCAGAAAGTTACAAGCAGATGGTTCTTTCACAGTGCATTAAAGGAACAACTTTGTAGCTTTCCTCTTCCCTTTGGCGCACAGAAAAAAGTCACACATTCTGAAAAGAAGGGAGAGCTCTCTAATTGCAGCACTGCCTCTTCTCTGAAATTAACTGCAAAGGAAGTAAGCAAAGTTATCACAGCCCACGTCTTTAAAGAGAAAAGGGAGAGTGATTCACTGGAAAGCTTCATGAATTTGACATCAACGTACCTGCTAACAGCATTTCCAAAGATGGCTCTAATGTTGTCCACTGTTGAGGCATTGGACAAGGTTCTAACGTCTGACACAGTCTCACCTTGCTAAAGACAGGACGAATGAGTATCAATCAATTCACCTTTCTGGAGGAAGTTTTAGAAACACTTTAAATGAAACAATAACATTTCTTTGAAAACTGCAGAGAACAACATAACATTATTATATTGTTTTGTATTCTTATTGACTTATTTATGTTCAAAAAAAGCAATGGATGGTAAATGGCACATGTTTACAGGATCAGCTGGAGCACATCAGACCCACTGAGACTAGTAACTCCATCCTGGAACGCACTCAGTTCAGTTAATAATTATCAAGAATGGCACAGAAGAAAGATAATCTACCCCAGCCTCTTTCATACAGCACTTAGTAACCAGGCTCTCCAGAGAAGCTGAAACAACACATAAAGCTAAACCAAATACAGCACCGACCACACAGAATGCTCCAAACTCCTGACAAATATATTTTTGTCTTGTTTACTTCTAACTGATGGGCTTTCCATCCAAACTGCACCAACATACCCTTCAACACTTCAGTGTAAGGGAAGGTTCTCTTTGCTGTTCCTGTTGCAAAAGATGCAGTGCAAATTTTCTGGCATTTTCAGATATGCACATTCTGTATATATACACAGGCACATGCAGACACACAGTGAAGTTACAAAGACTTTATCTACACACCTTTTTAACTGAAAAGCTGATGCCTGAGTTGTGGACGGCATACCTGAAAAACAGACACAAATGTAAGTCTGCAGTATGTGGTGAAAAGGTAATTGTTTCCCCTGACTTCTGAAAAGCAGCTAGTAATGGGGGCAAGCAATTTCACTTCCTGTTAGACAGTAATGCAATTTGACCCAAGCTGAGCTTTTGCAGTCTGAACAGCTAAAAAAAAAAAAAAAAAAAAAAGGTGTGTCCTATTTATAACTCAACTGTAACCAGAAGAAATTCAAGGATCAGATTAGCTTATTTCTCAAAAAAAAAAAAAAAATCAGGTTCTACAAACTTGTTTTTTCAGTTTCACTGTACAGGTTTAACTAAAAGACGCATCAAAACATCCTCAGTGTAACAGAATCAAGTCTCAACTACTATGGAAATCAACTACTATGGAAAAGCATCTGAATAATGGCTGGCCCACCCTTGTAACTTCTCCGACCCAGACAGTTCAGCTATCTGTGATTCCATGGCTGAGATCTGATACGCTACAGCTGCACAATCTCGGCTCAAACTTCTAGGGAAATTACTGCATTGAGAGAAAAAACGCACCATAGAACCTTGCAAGATGAGAAATGTAAAAATGCAGACAAAGATTAGACTGCTGTGGCTGTGAACTCAAAAATTCAAGAAGAAAAAAAAACCCTGAATCAAGTAATAGAAAAGTCCTAATGAAAAAGAACAACCAATGACCTAGAGGGCTGTAACTCAGCAAGACTTCAGATCATCCTGTTCAACAGAGGAGCAGGATCTGACCCTCCACCTCCTGGCTGAAGGCTGCCGAATCCAGTAAAGACTCTTTAACAGTTTATTTGGGGAATAGGCTGAACTTTGGTACACAGTCTTGCTACTCTTAGCTACCTTTAATGTGAAATTCTGAAAGTGTAAATCAGTTCTTTTGCTTAAATTCTGCAGATCCTGCTTGCAAAACCTCTGTACACTATGTAAGACTACAGCAGTGGCAACAGATGCAACCAAGCAGCCCAAGAAGGGAACATCCAATAGCTAAAGTGATATTACTCCTTTTTGGAGACGTTAAGTTGCCATTCGACTTTCCTGTATTCAGCCAAATCTCAATGCTCCTGAGCAGTTTTTACATGAATTCTCTTCAGCCCAGGTACATTGAAAAGTTCACTCATTGAAGTCCATCACCATTTCTTTCCTGATGTTCTTACAAATAATTAATAGCCACAGATAGAACCCACTATTTCCTGCCTAAATTTTCACATCAAATCGTTATCTGTCACTGCACACTAACAAATAATTTGAAAAAAACACAACAAAATCACAACCACCACCAACAAAATTATACCAACCACACAGTTGCCAGTCCCTCTGAAAAACCCTGGTACACCCCATGGCAGTATATAAAACTGGGAGCCTCCTTCTTTAGGTTACCTGCTAACAACTTCTAGTATTTTTGCATATTCTTCATTTGGATTCTTTAAAGCCTTCCTCCTTGTATTTACATTGTAAAAAAGATCTTCAACCTACAGAGAAAAGTTCACAATTAAAGACAATTTTTAAAATTCTCTCTTACTATAGAATTAATCTAAATCCATCTTGTTAATTTTTATTTTGTATATAAATTTTCTGAGAATACTGTAGTTTATGAAAAATCAACATTTAATTTATTCCTTAACTCCTTAGGTTCACCTAACAAACTGCAGCTTCAGACATGATACTGTTTCGTACCTTACAATGTAATTGGTGCAAGAGGAACAAAAAAAGAATGAAAGAGAATGGGCACAAAAACCTACTGTGATCTGAGTTCCTTGATTTCCAGCACAGGGCTTCGGAGGGGCTTTGATTTTTCCATCGCTGTACGTGGCTCTAGGGAGAAAATAAAAAGTTGTCAGACGTCCAGATTTATAGGAGGGCAGACATGGAGAGATAAAAACAAAGGATTAAAACAAAAAAAATCCCGTAATTGTCACACTTCTCTCAGCAAAGAATTTGGAACACTGGGAATTAGCTTCCTCCACCTTTCTGCTAGAGTAAAACTGTC
The DNA here is from genome assembly GCF_009819655.1 of Sylvia atricapilla. Lineage (NCBI taxonomy): Eukaryota > Metazoa > Chordata > Aves > Passeriformes > Sylviidae > Sylvia > Sylvia atricapilla. Next base: position 48,110,762 of record NC_089140.1, read on the forward strand.
TTCATTGATTGTAAGAGGCAGAGGGGTAGTGGGTGAAAGGGAATAACAGCAGAGGAAACGAGGCTGATCACGGTATATGTGTTTTGATATTGAATTACTGAACCTTTTCCTCTAACGGCAGGATTACTGCATACTTTTCTTTCTTTAATAGCTAGACATGGCCTAATAACAATTCTCCCACTAGACTTATGCTAACAAGAAATTCTCGACTTTAGTTTAAGATCTGTTTCCTTTGACATGAGCATATGAAATTTCTGACCCACACAAGTCTTTCGGCAAGTTATAGACATGCTTTAATTAAAAAGATAGACTTTCTCTTTCCCTCTACATACCCTATGTATTTAATGGAAGAAAGACCATAGTCACACAATCTTTTGAAAACACAAGATTCAGAACTTGTCCTTTTTCCCACTCCCTTTTCTTAAAAGAGGTTAAGAAATTAATGGAAAAGCTTATCATTTAGATAAAGTTTTCAAAATAACATTCAAAAATCTTTTTGGATAGGATAAAGCACCTATTGTATCGTAAAGATAACAAACTAAGTTCTAAGTTCCTGTGCTGAGACCTGTGAAATTTGCTAGACATGATGCCCATAATATATATATATATACAACTTTTAATCCTGAAATGGAGACAAAGACAAATGTTTAACCTATATTAGCTACTGAAACAGAAGTTTTTTCAAGATTTCCGGCCTCCCCACCCCACCTCTGTCAATTTTAAAATAAATTATTAAGCCAAAGCTTACTTTTACAAATTGAAAAAATGTATTTTCTCACATTCCAAGTCTCTTTGATACTTGCCCCTTACCATACCCTCCTCCACAACACGAGCTCTGCAATTGAGACATCTGTTTGTTATTGCACGCAGCAGAAGTCACCTGGATAACAGGTAGCATACCTGAATGCACACTTTGCATCAGCTGTTTTAGTTGTTACTGTAACATGGGCAACATGACTGATGCTAGCCAAGGCCTAGGAAAAGAGAAAGCATCTTTGTAAACCTTGCTCTGGAGAACGCTGAGGCATGTCCACACTTTAAACACCATCACTAAATCTCAATATACCATTTGCAAGTAATAAATAAAAGTCCTTACAAGGAAATTAAAGGTCAGTAAAGCTCAAAACAAATTATAGTATCTATAATACTAAACTTCCGGAAATTTTATCCAGGAGATCTTTCTGGCTTCCTTAATATTTCACTATCTCTGACGATGCAAGTGGTTAACCATGCAGCATAACTAAAAGAAATTTGCAAAATTATTACAGTTGTGCCTTTTTCTGTTTCATGTTAACTAGAAAGCAGCTGGAAGGTTTTAGCTGTTACTCTCTCACTCCTGCCCAAGTCTTTCTCTTGACTGTAAGTAATATTACAAAGTCAGGTCACAATAGCCTTCCTGGAAAACTCAATGGATATGTCCATACAGATGAAACCAGCCTCAGGACCAGACTCTGCTGGTTGTGGAGATGATTATGTTGAAAGTGTGTGAGTAGAGGACCCAAGCAGTCTACTCTCTGGAGCATGTGAGGATCTATGCATCTGAGCACAGGACACACACTCATGTATCTTGTTCATCCAGATGGGAAAGCTAAACTCATTCTTGACTGTTCTTCCAGAGTTTACATACAGTCTATGAGAGTATGAAGAACCAGTATATCGGACAGGTCAGAGATACAAACTTTGTCTAACAGCAAAAACAAAGGAAGACCACCGTACATTTTGCACATTTAGTTTAAAGTGTGGTATTTAGACAAATCTGACATCGAAGATTCACCTTCCACTCAAATCTTCCACTGTCTTTTACCTACAGGTTCTTGAACCATCATTGGAAAAGACAGGATTTGTTTCAATTAAAAAACCTCCAAACTTAATTCCAGACTGTAAAAAGAACATATACCTCCCTGTAGGCATCCACCTAATCTTGAAAGACACTGAAACTATATACTAGGTACTTTGAACTATATTTGCATAGCAGACTCTCTCAGGAAACAGAAGCTTCTGCAAAGAGTACTGGGAATGTGATACTGTGTACAACCCACTACACCAGATTAACAACAATGAACCATTTCAAACCCTTGATGAAGAGCTTACCTCACCCCTAAAACCATATGTAGAAATACTAGCCAAGTCTTCAAATTTTTGCAGCTTACTTGTAGTAAATCTCTCACATACAATGTCCAAATCTTCTTTCTATGTGAAAGGGACAAGCAACAGTCACTTTCCGAGTGAAAGATCACTTTCAAGATCAGAAACACTTAGAAACTGAAGTAACTTTTAAAAGATAGTTCTAAACAGCAGCACACACCTGTCAACTTTGTTTACTTACTCTGATACCACAGCCGTTATCTTGAACCTGAATGAACTTTAGACCACCTTCTTTAACTACTACCTGGATACTCGTAGACTTAGCATCCAAACTGCAGAAAACAAGAAACCAAGAAAGCAATTTCAATCCCAGAGCTCTGTTTAATATCTTTATCCATGACCTAGATGAGGGGACTGAGTGTAAACTTATTCAGTTTGCAGATGACAGCAAGTTGGGCAGAAGCATTGATCTGCTGGAGGGGAGGAAGACTCTGCAGAAGGATCTGGACAGTTAGATTGATGGGCTGAGGTCAACGGTATGAAGGTCAATAAGATGAAGTGCCAGGTCGTGCCCTTGGGTGACAACAACCGCACGCAGTGCTGCAGGCTGAGGGAAGAGTGGCTGGAAAGTTGCCATGCGGGAAAGGATCTGGGTGTGCTGCTCTAACAGCTGTCTGAACACGAGCCAGCGTGTGCCCAGGTGGCCAACAAGGCCAGTGACATCCTGGCCTGTGTCAGCAATAGTGTGGCCAGCAGGACCAGGGCAGTGATTGTCCCCCTGTACCCAGCACTGGTGAGGTCACACCTCAGATCCTGTGCTCAGTTTTGGGCCCCTCTCTACAGAGAGACATTGAGGTGCTGGAGTGTGTCCAGGGAAGGGCAGAGGAGCTGGTGAAGGGTCTGGAGCACAAGGCTGATGAGGAGAGGCTGAGGGAGCTGGGTTGTCTAGCCTGGAGCAAAAGAGGCTCAGGGGTGACCTTATTGCTCTCACCTCCCTGAAAGGAGGTTGTACC